>NW_004524595.1:23412002-23418964 GCF_000260255.1 Octodon degus | reverse complement strand
AAATAAATAAATAAATAATAAATAAAATTTAAAAAAGATCAAGCTAGAATCAATAATGTTGATCAATTATTAGTTATTGTGAAAGTGAGGAACCTAGTGATAATGAGCAAACAGGCTCCCCAGTTACACAGACTTGTCACTTAACAGATTAAGCTGGATATTTTAACTTTTCTGTGCTCCACTTTTCTTAAATAATGATAGTATGAAAGAATAAACTCGTGTGACTTGGAAGCTTGTTGTGAGGATTGCATTGTTCAACGTGTGAAGCAATCGGCATTGTATCCCTGTGTAATAAATGTTCATTTATTAGCAGTAAAAAAAAAAGTATTGACACCAAACTTTCTTCACCTAGCCCTTTAGAAAAAGAAAAAAAAACTGTGAAATTAAAGGTTGAGGATTCACAAATGAAATTTCTATGAATTTGAGCCTTTTGGATTTTCCTATAAAAACCTTCCAAATATATATTGGAAATTAATAGGGGTACATAGACTAATATACAAATATTTACTTTCCACACAACTTTTAGTTTAACCATTTTTTAAAAATCCTGCTTTGGGGCTGGGGAGATAGCTCAGTAGACTAAGCCCTTGCCTAGCAAGCGCAAGGTCCTGAGTTCAATCCCTGGTACCACAAAAAAAAAAAAAAAAAAAAAAAAAAAAATCCCGCTCTGTATCCCCTCATTCATTCACTAGAAACCCTCAGTTGAAGACTATAAAGAATAAAGAGTTCCTGGCTTATATAGTGTCGTTACTTTATAGTCCTCAGAGGAGTGTGTAAATGCAAGATCATTATGAGTCAGACTTTATAGATGGGGAACTTGAAGCTCAGAGAGGGTAAATGGGATAACCAAGGTCAGGCAGCTGTTGATTTTGAAAGAACAAGGTCCTCCTAAATTTCAATTTGCCTTATTACCCAGAAGGCTATGCTCCTGCTTTAGTAAGAGAAGTGTGTTCTTAGAAGTATCAACACCAACTTACCCTACTTAGCACCCTAGAAAAAAGAGAAACTAGAAATTAAAGGCTCAGGTTCTCTTTTAGGATGAGATGCTTATGACAACGCTATTCTTTGCTGAGATACTCTAATTTTTATATCATTTCAGAAGAAACCCTTCTATATGCAGAAGCTTTTTGATGTGCTGAGATAATGATATGAACTCCTTACAAAATAACAGTAGCTACTTCTGCTCTTTCTATGGTTGTGAAAAGAAAAAAATTTTAACATGACAGGAAAAGCTTCTAAAAGGTAATAGATGATTTGAGAACAAAAATGCAGACAAACCACTAAAATTGTGAACAGATAAACTCCAAACAAAAAAATCATTTCATTGCAAATCTTTCCAAGAAAGAAAATGCAACAAAATTAAAGTTTAAAAATTGTTTCATTTATGAATCAATCATGCCCAAAGTTCTCTCATGTGTATAAAATGGGCATCTTGCAAATTCTTATGGGGCAACTGGAAAAAGAAAAAGAAGAAAACTGTGATGCTCAGAGAGGTGCCCTGAGAATTTGTCAGCCTCTCCAGTCTTCTGTCTGGCTTCTCAGAGTTAATGAAAATTCACTGAGGCTATAGGAGGTCTTCATCCAGTTTTATCACTTGCAGGTAATATTATCCTCCAATGCTACATTTCAAAGTGGCACACCAGTATCAGCCAGTTCTCTGCTACTTCATAAGGATGTGTGCATGGGTGAAGTCACAGACCCAGGGGAGTGAGCACCTTTAATAGTGATGAGAGATATACCATCATAAAAAGGATGGAAAATAAAGCTAAGCTCTGGAATTTACATGTGTTATGATTTGCAGATACATCAAATCATCTGCAGACTTTTCTGAGTAGCAACCAGACTTCTCCTGTAGCCCATACCTTCGCCTACTTCAGTAGAAAACTGAACTTCTACTTTGGAGAGAATAATGTCAGTGATGCCCAGATCCTCTTATTTTCTACTCACCATGTTCCATACACACTCTATGCACAACTATAAAAAGCTTATCTACATCCACATGCACTCATGTCTTCAACTCTTCAACTCTTCCTTTTGGTGGATCCAGTACCCTTCCTTTGATCAGAGGAGCCAATGATCACCAAAACCTATCCCTCAGAAAGAAGTGCTAAATAGAGCATTACTTCGATATAGTTCTACTGAACCTAGATTATTTAGATTCTATTTTTCCCTGAGCTCTTTAGCAATACCAATTGCTAAAGAATTCCCTGTATTCCACAGAAACTACGGAAGCACCCTGAATCTTCCCACTACCAGCTCCTCTAAGTAAATGTGTTACTATTATTGTGACATTATTGCACAGAATGTGTAGCCTGTGCTTATGGATGGTGGTGATGACAGTTCTAGAGCAAAAACTAGCCTGGCTTCCATATTTTAGAGTTTATTCCTTAAAATTGGGAGAGAGTGAGTCTTTGGGCATACTGATCAAGAGACCATATATTTTTATAAAGGTAAAATGAGATCTAAATGACTAACAAGAAAATTGTTGCAGAGAAAATTGAGTAACAAGGGGCAAAGTACTTTTTCTTAGAAGAAGAAAAAGGTAGTATTGTAATTTGGATCTTGAGTGGCCCCAAAAGGCCCTTGAGATAAAAGCTTGCTCTTGAGGGTGGCACTGCTGGGAGACAGCAAAATCGGCACCTGGAAAGAAGACTTCATGTGACTGGGGTACAGCCTGACAGGGATTAGGTGGTCTCAGCCCTTTCCTGTTCCCCTTTTGTGTCCTAGAAACAGGTGAATAGATTTTCTTTGCCACACACTTCCCACATTGCTACCTGACACTCCTACCAGAGTGTAAAAGCAACAGGTCCACCTGATCATAGACAGGGACCACTAAAACCATGAGCCAAAATAAATATTTTCTCCTTTTAAACTATTATCTCAGATACTTATAGTGCTATAGTAACATAGACCTGACTAACAGCTTTAGACTCGATGGTTGAAAACATACTTTGAAGGGTTTGTTTTTTCATACTGCCAAGTAGAATGGTCAGTTCTTTGTCTCCCAGAGTCACTCTCAGAGTTCTCCCAGATGAAGATACCAGGCCCATGTCAGCCAGCATTGTCTTGAAGATGTTTTTTCTGTTTTCTTTTGTTTTCCTTTTAACCAATGCCTGACACAAATACCAAAGGGTTCCAACTTCCCATAAAAAAGAATGAAGCATCATGGGAGGTATGACATCAGGGGCTCTGGGCAGGAGTGATCCTCCACAGTTCTTCTGCTGTCTCAGGACAGACTTCAAGGCTAGATGCTCCTCACAGACTCCATCTGACAGAATATGGGACTTACCTGATTATTAGACTTGTAATTACCAGGATACCATAGTTATTGCTAAAGGAGATTTTCTAACATTTGTCCCTTTAAGAAAAAAGACCTTTACACAATCCACTGCAAAATCCACTAATTCCCTCTTTCCATTCATCTTCTGGATATCCTATATCCAAGACAAATGGGATTTAGCACAGCATGCTTTCAGTGACACCACAATGAGCAAGACTATTTTAAGAATTCTATTCATCAGTTCCCCATAAATATTATTATACCAGCACTTAGGCATTCTAAAGTGACTTTCCTAAGCAGATCCCGAGCTCTTTAGCAATACCAATACATTAAACCTCCTAATTCCATCGCAAAACAAGCTAAGAAGCTACAGCCAAGACATGACTTCTATAATGTAACAGTGTAGAAAGTCACATAGGGATGGTCCATCTCTTAAAAGAAAAGGAAGAGGAGGGGGATTAGAGTAAGCAAACTGATTTGAGTGGCAGTGCTGTCTTGTTCATTACCAAGTCCTGCTTAACCAAGAAATACTGAAAAGCACTGAAGGACTATCTTGCTTGTCATTCTGTTATTTAAGAGATATTTATTAAGTGGCTATGTAGTTCTGGGCTCAGAATTAGAAACAGGGGACATAATGAAGAAAAAAATCTTCTTGGTTTGGAATGTGCAATACAGTAGGACAGAACTCCATTTAGAAAACAATAAAATACCACATAACAAGTAAAACAATCGAAGTGTATCTGGAGTGGGAACGGAGTGCATAAGGGGTAGTTGATAACTTTGTGCCAGGAATTGGAAAGATTTTCTAAGAAAAGATTGCCCTGAGCTGCAATGTCCAACATGGAAGGTTTAATGTGAACTGGGGAGCACTGAATGTTCTCTTTCGAAAGGGGAGACATCCTTCATGAGAGTAATGAATGCATTGTGACAAATTCTTGTGGTTTCCCTGAAGACAGACCAAAACTTTTATGTATAAGGTAGAAGATAATGGCCCTTCCTGACTTCATCTGCTACTTGAAGTGGAGTGTTGTGAAAGCCAGGCCGGTAAGTCACAGAAAAGCACTTTCGATAAAGATGTTGACTGTCCTTATGACCTCTGTTTCTCCTGATCCCACAGCCGCTTACAACACAGAGCTAGAGTTAGAGCAGGAGAAATAGTTCGTCCTCTCCTTCAAGGCTGAGAACTTTTACCCAGACTGAGAGACGGTTAAAGTCAAGCTCAACTCTCAGAAAAAGGCAGTCAGATTCCACTCTTACTCAACAGAGTACCTCCAGCCCCACAAGTCATTCTATTTCTCTGCACATACCTAAAAGTTAACTATACATGCACTTATTTCACAGGACAAGTGCATGAACTGCTCAAGAGTAATGGTGCAAGCTAGAATAGGTTTGGCTATAGGAAAAAAAGAGTGCAAAATCACCATGGCTCATAACAACAAAGTTTATTTTCCTCTCACACAAAGCCTACTGTGGGTGGTGGAAACTCCCAGCTCTCCCTGCTCAGAACTCAGAGCTCCAAATTCATGTCATGTTACTACCATCTCAACATTTGGTTCCCATAGTGCCACAGCATGGGGTGAATGAGAGTAGCACATTCCCAGCCACTGGCCAGACTGGTCCCACAACCCTGGCTGACCACAGTGGAGGCTGGGAAATACAGGTCCTCATGGGAAGATCGGATGAGCACAGATCATTTGGGGGGGTTTTTTCCATAATTTTATTGAGAAACAAATAGCAATGAGACAATTTCAAATCAAATTGGTAAGACAGTTCCAATAATTAACACATTGCATACTGTCTTCCTAGTGGTTAATGGTATCCTATTTACAAACACTATTAGAACAAATCCTTCTATTCATTAAGAGAATATAACTATATATCTATTCTAACCATTTTGAGTACACATATACAAAATGGACATTCATCTGTATCTCCTTTTTTGTTTAGTTCCATCATTTGAATATTACGGATGTGTTAACTCGGCAAAATATTCTAAAAGAGTCCAGTAGTCCATAATAGTATTGGGTCTTCCGCTTGACTGGCAGTATCAGAAATTGTTGACCTGAGTCCCCTACAGCTCAACATAACAGTATGGCTTTACTTCTTATTTTTTGTTTTTATACTTTTCTGCTGGATGGTTAAAATCAAGATAAAGCAAGACCTATGCAACAAGAGTTGTAGCTTTTGGATCTGATAAGGTCAGTGAAATCCCCTCAGGATTTATCCTGAGATCCTATACTTCAGACTGTAGATCCTTTGTCATAGGAACCATTTCTAACACTTTTTTTCCTCTGGAGAAACAAAATACTTCTCTAGAGCTAAGATTTCCCACTTCATATCTGTACACGGCAGACCCAAGAAGGCCCTGACCTGACCCCACTCACGCATCCTGCTACTGGAAGTTCCAAGGGACCAGAGAGGACATTGTTCATGAGAATTACATGGAACTTTAATAGATGAATGTTTTGGAAAGTATTAATTTCCCAGCCAAATGATGGCTTTTTTTTGCAAGATACTGTTAACCTAAGTATGGGAAATTAAGAACAGTCATAATATTTTATGGCAACATTTTTAACTTGATCTTGGGTTCGAAGGTTTGCTGGTACCAGGTATATAAACTGTTAGAACATTTCTGAAAAGCATGTTAGCAAATAAATGAGGGGTCCTTAAAGTGTTTGTATAACAATTAATTACTTTTCTAAACATCAGTTCTGAGGTAGTGCTTACAAAGATTTCCTTGAGAAGATATCATGCACAGTGAATATTATCATTCAGAAAAACCCAAGAAAACTTACATTTCCAATATTGGAAAAATGTGCTCGCTTCGGCAGCACATATACCAATATTGGAAAAATGACTAAGCAAAATATTATATTCTTATATGGGAATACTATGTAAATACTAAAACATAGTATTATAAATGTGGCTGACACTAGCTATCAAAATTTTAAATGATTATTCTTTGAGGCAATATTTTCACTCTTATGTCTCTCTCACTGAGAAAATGAGCAACAGGCTTTGAAAAATGATTTGCCTTGATTTTATTTATTTTTTTGACACAGGAATCAAACTCAGGTCCTCCTGCTTGTCAGACAGGCACTATGCCACTTAGCTATCCCAACAGCCCTCATGATTCCACATTTAAAGATGCTTGTTACAACATTTTCATATCATCTATTATTGGAAAATCTGGATAAAGATTTGTCTTAATAAAAGAAATGCTAAAATAAAGCTCAAAATTTACTACATTATGTTCTTTAAATGTTAGCTGTTTCCAGCAGAAAAGTATAAAAACAAAGTATATAAAATAAAGCCATATTAATAGACTGAGCTGTGAAAGGCTCAAGTCAACAACTTCTGCGGATAACCTACTACTGTTTTGGACTCCTGGACTGTGTTGGATTGTTTTGCTGAATTCACTCACCTATAGTATTTAGATGCCAATGGAATACCCATCTCTAACAGGACTAAACAAAAAAAGGGGATACAAAGAAAGGACCATTTTGTATCTATATATACAGAATAGTTAGGATAAATACACAGCTACTTTCACTTAATTCAATGAGAAGAAAGATTTGTACTAATAGTGTTTGGACAGGATATTTCATTTGCATCTTATACTGTGGATAACCACTACTAAGATAACAATGTACAATGTATTAATTTATTGAAACAGTCCTAT
>NW_004524595.1:23405758-23411902 GCF_000260255.1 Octodon degus | reverse complement strand
TTACATTTATTTAGTGTGTGTGTGTGTGTGTGTGTGTGTGTGTGTGTGTGTGGCCAGCTCAGCCCACCAGGGGGCGCGGCTGGCTGGCATGTGGTGCTGGGGGATCGAACCGCGGTCCCTGGGCTTTTCCAAGTTTGTTCCAAATAGGTGCTTTAGACCACTGAGCCATCTCTCCAGCCCCAAAATTCAACAACTTCTTAACCCTTCCACTGACACTCTTTGTTAAAGTTATCTGTGTCATTAAAAAGATGGTTGTAAAATTGTCACATTTACTCTAATAATCTCCTGATATATCTCTGTTTCTACTCTTATAGCTTATGCCTAATTCTGTGATCTCTGAGAAAAAATGTTGGGTTATGCCAGTGTCCTTAAATGTCTCTAATGGCTCCAGTCTCCTTTGCAGAAAAGGCCAAAACCTAGCAGGCCATGGAGCCTGACAGTGCACTCCGGATGCCTCCCCAACCCTGCCCTCTAAGGCTCTCTGATCTCGCCCTGCTCCACACATGTTGCTCCTCTTGCTCTTCTCAAAGCACAAGAGCACACTGTGCCTCAGGGCCTTGGCCCATGCTGCTGCCCTCCCCTGGACTGTCCTCCCTCCGTGGTCATCATGCACCTTACATCATTGCTCGTGTCCTCTGATGAGAGGCCATCCCTACCCCACACACCTTGCTTCATTGTTCATGACACAGACATGATTCATAATTGATCACTTACTTTTATTACACTTGCTAACACATTATGTGATCATGGAAACTTTGCTTTTGTTGATCCACGGTCTAAAAAATGCCATAAATAGGTGTTTGACATACATTTATTGGATGAATGAATGTACCAGTTCTAGTCCACTGTTAAAATATGAGCTAATTATTTTTTGTTTAATATTTTTGAGCAGACAACAATAGAAATATAGCAACTGCTCTTCTAGCATTAATATCATACCATTAATGTTATGCATTCTGATAATGTCAATGATGAAATGCTATTGATGATGATGGATAAAATGTGTTGAACACCAGTGATAACCTGAAAATCCCTACAACTATAAATTGTCCCTAATTTTGACACAGCTCTGTGGGTAGCATCAGACAAGTTTCACAACTAAGGAAATTGGAGCTCAGAAGTACTAAGTGAGTTTTTCACATTGTCGCATCTAGTGAGTGTCACAGCTGGGATCAGTATCCAGCTATGTCAGATTACGTGCTTTGTGATTTTTTGTTGTGGCTGTTTTGTTTTGTTTGTTTGATTTTTTTATTTTATCTTTTTTGAGACAGGGTATCACTACTCATCCATGCTGGCCTTAAACCTAATATGTAGTACAAGCTAGTCTTGAAATTTTGTAGTCCCTCCCAATTGCTGGGACTACAGGTGATGTCTGGACTTTCAAAAGTTCCTGTTCTATCATTCACTGTAGCCTACCCAGCTGACTTGATTCCTTACCGTTTGCTATAAAAGAAAGGTTTGTTGAAAACCAAATCTAAAATAATGATCTTATGTAAGTACTAGCATTGCTCATAATCTGCAATATCATATAGGAAGACATTATTTATAGAAAGTGAGTAGATTTTGAGATAGTTTAATCCAACTTCGATATTATACTGCAGATTGAGAGCTTAATTTTCCTGAAGTTGGTTTGTGATGGGTTGCACATAGCACTGCAACACTTGAGCGTGAAAGTACTAAACCCGAACACATTAGGAAACATGAATGTGGATTCTCAACACTTACCAGAGTCCTCTAGAAACTGTGCTTGGAAGGGAAGAGGAAAGTGGCTTGGGCTACTTGTATTCATACTTTTTAGAGCTGCACATAAAACCCTTTCCCACATAGTGAACACAAGCTGTTTCTTGCACAATCCATAGGACAAAAAGTTTTAAAAGATAATGATACCAAGAAATTAATGTGAGGAACTAAGTCAATTTGTGTGTGATCTGCTCAGAGCCATTCACAGCCTTCTCATCCTTGGCATGCAGCTCGCACACCCCTATGCCATCAACCCCACCCCGGATGGTGCCTCTCTCCGTATGCCACCTGCTCCTCCTCTTTGTCTCTCTGTCCTGTCACTAACTGTCAGTCTCCAGTCCTGTGTATAATGTGCCCTCTGTCTGGAGATTATGTCTTGTTTGTTTGTTGTTTGTTTGCAGTACTGGGAATTGAACCAAGTGTTTTCATACTGAGCGACACACCCACCCTTTTATTTACTTTGACACAAGGTCTCACTAAATTGCCAACTTCCCAAGTTGACCCTTCTGCCTCAGCTCCTCAGAGTGCCAGGACAACAGCCATGCACCACCATGACTGCCACTGACGTTCATTTTATTGAAATGGGCCCTGGAAGAAAACAGAAGTGAGAATATAGGTGGTTCAAGCTCTAGCACAAGCAAGATATGATTTTTGAGGCAAAGGGATGTTTCAACAATCAAGCCATTCTGTAAATTATGGCGCCTAAAGATTTTTTTTAATATACAAAAGTAGAAATTGATGGCCACCATGCAAACTACAGGGTATTTCAAAACAAGGAACACTTGAAATTATATTGTCGAATCGGTCCAATTGCAGAAACATGTGGTTTGCTAGTAGATTATATTAAGGTCCTCATTTTTAAATCCTCTTTCTCATGGCCCTGAGAAATACAGGCCTGCAGTGAGCCTACCATTCTACCTCCACCCATGACCCGCTAGAAAGTGTTTGAAATGATCTCAATTGTAGGGCTCACACAGTCCTTGGGACAGGAAGAACATATCCTATTTGTAAATTATAGAAATGACAGCCATAGTACCTTTATGGATTGGTTTTGATCAAATGTCAATATATTTAGCAATAAACTCCTGAAAGAGTTTAAATCAATCTTTTAGAATCCCCACACGCATTCATGCATACACATCCCTGGAAAGGAACCATGCAAAGATAATAGTTTTATAACAACAAGGTTTTAGATTTTTATTTTTTACTTTTTTGGTATCGGGAATTGAATTCAAGACCTGGAATTTGCCAGGCAGGCGCTTGTGCTGCTGAACTGTATTCCCAGCCCCTAGACTGTATTTAAATCCCCTTATCATAGTAAAGTTTTCTTCTTACTACAAGCCATGGGCCTAAGTCCTACAGAACCCTGGCTACACAATTACGAGCCAACCACTCAGGCTTGCTTAGCTTCAATTAGAAAATTAAGATCAGCATTCTGGTTGCACAGAATTGCTATGCGGATTCAATGTTACGTTTCGTGAAGGTGCTCTGTGTCGTGTCAGCATGATGTGCAAGTACATTTTATTATGATAACAGCACGCAAGTGTTCTCTCCTCTAACCCCTCTCCCTAGAGCAGGGCTTGCCCATGGCCCTGTCTGAGATGGCACAGCCCCACACAACAGAGCAAGTCATCCTGTGCCTTTGTCAATGTTTTCTCATAGCATTTCTCTCTGGATGAAATTATGGTTTGTAATGGATTGAGACCCTAGCTTTTGTTTCACAGGTGAAGCATGAGCTTCATAAGGACAGGAAACACTCTCAAAAGCAGCCTGCAGTAAGTTGGCCCCCTGAATATATCTATGGGAGGAGGGGAAGGAGAAGGGGGCACACTGATGTTTCTTCTGATCACCAAGACCAACACAGCGGTGAACACAGAGCAGAAATAAAGTAGATAAACTGAAAGCAACTATGTGGGCAGCTCTGATGAGCGATGTATTTATCCCCAGTGTTCAGAATTCAGTACTAAAACAGAGTGAAAAACAAGCAAGTCTATTTAATGGAAATAAGTTCAATGCTCTCTTGCAGAGTGCAAAGCTATTCTTTTAAGAAAAAATCGAGTGCAATGTAAACACCACTCCTAAGTTGCTGCTCGGTACAACCATCTGATCCTGATACTCTTTTCTACTGGCCTAAGTGTTTGTGTTTTCTCATTCCTCTCTAGTGGATTCTAAAATCCAAATCACTGCAGTAATTCATTTTTTATTGTTCTCTTGCTCGACTTCAACACATGTACAGTAGTAGTGTTCACTCTTCAGGGGGATAATGGCATTTTTGGAGATTTTACTGTAGTCATTACTCTTGCTTCTTTATTAAGAGACTTGACTTTAATCTTCTGCTTTAGCAATGTGGTTTATCTTATGAATATTAATATACAACCCAAAGGGATATATCTAGTGAATATGAATTAGAGGTAGCTTTTTTACATTGAAGAAAAAGAAAGCCGTTTTCTGGTATGCACATCTTTTCCTGGGTGCATGAGCTCTAATTCAATCAGCATGTAGTCATCATGTACACCACTAGCACTCCAGGCCATGAAGTAATTGAAATGATTCAAGCTTGTTTAATAAAGCAATTTCAATTATAGAAAGAGTTGAGTCAGAAAATGTCAGCTGTACAAAGTTTATGCTGCCTGGAATTGGCAATAGGGCACCAAATGCTCATGGAAGAAGTGTGATTGTGGGACTGGGTTGTACACTTTTCAGCTTTCCAATACCTTTGCTCACATCCAATGAGCTTCTCTTGTGTGATTTGTTAGTCAAGGAAACCAAATTTAATTATATCTTGAAAAGTGGTGTATGGAAATGTGCATAAAGCCAAGAATTTTAAGTAGAAAGGATCAGAAAGCTCATCCTCACTCTTCTAAACATAACAAGCAGCCAGCCCTTCACCACAGCCTCCACCACCACTGCCCCCAAGCCAAGTCATTGCTGAAGTTAGGAGCCACGATGGTAGGCTACAGTGCTACAGCCTGTCCTTCAGGCTGACAAGGAAATGCTACAAATTTTCGTTATAAAAGAAGACTGCATTAAATATAGTTAAAGCAATCTTTCCATCATCGGATAATACAAAATATTCTCAGGAATTATCAATATAGTTCTATCAGTCTTTTGTAAATCATAAATTCTAACTTGTTTTCCACTCATTTTAATTTGTTTTCTCTTTCCTATTAACTTTCTAAATCCTTCTGTCTAGTACTTCTGCAACGTTTTAGCCAATTAACAGCCTAGTTTTACTACCCACAAGCTCTTTAATCCTCAAATTATCATCTTTTTGTTCTTTTCCCTTTCATTGATTGAGAGGTTTTTCCTATATAGGTTGTTTAATTACTACCATCCCAGTATTGAAAGCTATAACTTACCCATAACTGTTAAAGAAATCAACAAAATGAACACCTGTTTGCAATGTATTATCATATAACTCAGAAAGCCCTATTAAATCTTGTTTGTTTAAATTCATCTGTTCAGGCCAGGGAGATAGCTCAGCAACATAAGTGCCTGCCTGGCAAGCGCAAGGTCCCAAGTTTGATGCCTGGTACAATAATAAATAAATAAATAAATAAATAAATAAATAAATAAATAAATAAATTCATCTCTTCTATTTCAAATGATTCACCTCTCACCTTGATCACATTTAATGTAGCAGAATTTGATCAATGTAGACAATAGTCTATTTTAGATGTGAGGTCCTGGTGACTTCCAAAGTTGACAGGACTCTTGCTGACTCCACCAATGCTACCACTGTAGGAATGTCCTTTAGGTCGAGTACTGAGAATCAACACCCAAGGACAACAGAGAAACTGTGACTTTGCTAAATGAAGACAATGGTTCCTCCAAAGCCATATTCCCACACCCTACCTCTCTATCCATCAACTCTAGAGGAGTTCTAGCCTAACCACATTTCTGTTTCACAGTGAGCTCACACATTGAGGTAAGTAGCATCCAGAGGCTTTTTGAGTGTAGATGTGGTCTTCTAGTGTGGTCATGTGACATCTTACCAGGGAATGAGAGAATTAAAAATAGTCTGCCTAAGGGCCGGCCAAATAGCTCAGCAGATTAAAGCACCTGCTTAGGCAGATGCAAGGGCTGGGGGTTCAATTCCAGGGCCTTCCGTGCTGACCTCAGGGCATGCTGAGACAGCAACTGAGATTGGGCATGGTGGTACACACCTGTAATCCCAGTGCTTGGGAGGCTGAACACAGGCAGATCACTATGAGTTTGATCTATGTAATGAGACACTGTAGACCCTGTAGACCCTTACTAAATACAAAAAAAGAAAAAAAAATAGTCTGCCTATATTGTTGACACAGGAAAAATTTTCCCTGAAGTTGAATATTCAGGGGAAATTGTGCTCTTAAAAGTATTGACACCGGTCCTAGCCCAGGTCCCGTGAGTGTGTGCGGAGAG
>NW_004524595.1:23399556-23403921 GCF_000260255.1 Octodon degus | reverse complement strand
ACAGCTCTTCAGCCTTATATTTTTATGTTCTTTCTGCACTTTCTACAAAGCAAATGTCTCATATCAGACAATGGGAGAAAGCTGTCACAATGAGAAAGCATCCATGCTATGACTGGGGAAGTATCCCAGACACCTGAGGGCTTGGCGCCAGCCCATGGTGCTGTCTGGAGACCATAGAGACTTTAAGAAGGCCAGTGGGATTCCCCAGGTCTCCACGAGTGTGCAGCTGAGGGCACGTGACCCTGGCCCCTCCTTCTGCTTTTCTTTTTGCACCTCAGCCCTGAAGAGAGTGGTCCTGCCGCTCACACCCTGCGGTGACACCCTGCCTCACCGAAGGCCAGAAAGCAACAGGCCAAACTGATGGCGAACCAAAGCTCGAGCACTGTGAGCCAAAATACCACTTTGCTCTATAAAAGCTGATGACCTTAGGCATCTGTTATAGAATCAACAAGCTGACTAATGCAGTCAGGACGGTAGAAGTACTTTGCCCACAGACATTCTTTATTAAAAGAAATTCCTTGCTGTCAGTGCTCTATCTTCTAAGCCTGTTTTCATGTGAATATATATGACCACCTCTCCTTACAACCTGCAGGAGCACCCAGAATTCTGTTAAACACTTTTCTTCCTACTTCCTTCTAGTACAGGAAAGAAAGCTCTTTCTTTCACTTATGTGTGGGATCTTTGCCCCATCTCTTGAACTGCGTCAGACTTGTGACTACCTCAATGAACAGAGCTTGGAGGTGATGCAAGGGCATTTCTGAGGCTAGCTCACTGGGGGTCATGTGACTTCCTCCTCATTTTCTTTTGTTTTATTTTTGCTAACATATGTGAGAAGTTCATAATGCTCGCACACATGGGGGGAGGGGTTCTTGGTGCCCTGAACTGCCAAGCAAGGAATCTGGCTACACTGAAGTCAGCACCTGTTGGCAGGGTTCAGACCACATAGAAAGACAGGTAGGCACATACACCAGCAGTCTTGAGGCTTCCATTCACCCCAACCCAACCCATGACCAAAGATGCAAGTGAGGAGGTAGACAAACCCAGTTCCCAGGCATTCTGAGCTGTTCCAAGACAGACACACATACAGTGAAGCCTCTGTTTATCATGGAGTGGAGACTGGTCATCTGCCCTGTGTCCTGACATGGAACCCATGAGCAGGTAAAGTCTTGGTGCCCCAATGCCTCTAATGCCCCAATGATTGTCGTACAGTGAGAAATACAGAAATTATTCCTTCTTCCAGGACATAAATCCAAGATTTTTTAATAGTTAATAACATGTTCTTTAATATATAGAAATAAATTTTCAAAATTTTGCTCCTGTAGTCAGTGATACATACCTGATTCCTATACAGTCCTAGGCTGGGTGTGTGGTGCACACCTGTAATCCCAACACTACAGAGGCTGTGGCAGGAGAACTGCTGCAAGTTTGAGGCCAGCCAAAGCTAGGTCACAAAATGAGTTCAAGGCCAGTCTGAATTGCATAGACAAACTGTCTCAAAAAGCTGAAAACAATTACACATCCCTTTACTCATTGATTCTTTGAATGATTGGGTCATTTTAATGTTTATTTTGAAGAATAAGCATTTTGTTAGTGACAAAAAGTTTAACCTTCTTGTAGCTATTGGATGTAGTTGGCACATAATAATTTCAAGCATGTATAAAATATTTTCAACAGTTTTTAACCTATTATTGACTTTAAACTTCCCAATTTTTCAGTCCACAGGATATTAATATCCTCTCATTTTAAAGTGAAAGAGCTAACTACAGCAAAATCAAGAAACTTATCTAAGGCTGCACACTAGTTAATGGTAAAGTGAGGATTCACTTATGCAGTTTGCCACCAAAACTGCTCTAAGCCACTGCCCTGAGTTCTCCTTCTTCTTTCTGCGCAAAATAACAGCAGTCTAGAACTAGACATCAAAGAGCTAATGGTAAACATGGCCAGGAATCTCACTGCTCTGCTTCCTAAAAGATGGGTTATGTTTCTACCTTACTACTAGTGCATGAGTGTGTGTGTGTGTGTGTGTGTGTGTGTGTGTGTGTGTGTCAAAAAAGACAACAAAATATCCACAAATCTTAAACTGCATAAATCAAAGGACAACAACAAAAAATACAAAAAGCAAAGTGGAACTGGAGATCTGTATAGTCAACCCAAGTAAATGACCAAGAATTTGCAGACCAAGGGAAGCTGAAATGGTTAATCGTCAATTTCACTGACTGGAAAGGTTAGTAATAGATGTGTCTAGAGGGTCACAGAGGCATAACCTTGGGGATGCTATCTGCCCTCCAGTCCCTGGACCGTGCCTCTGTAGTGCTCATGCCCTGCTTTTTGCCTCTATCCACTCTGAGGTGAACAGCTTCCTTCTTCACATCCTTTTGCCATAATGTTTATGGCCTGGAACCAGCTGACCATGGCCTAGACTCCCTGAAACCATGAGTCACATTGTGCCTCTCTTCCTGTAAGCTACCAGTGCCAGGTGTTTTGTCCCAGTGACAAAAAAAAAAAAAAAAAAAAACAGCATCTAATGATAAATCAACTCAAAAATATTGTTAAATTTATAGAGAAGATGGAAGAAAAGGAAAGAGAAGAAAGGGAAGGTGAGAGAGGAGGAACAGAAATGAGAACACAGTAGTAAAGGAAGAGAGAAAAGGAGAGAGAGAGAGAGAGAGAGAGAGAGAGAGAGAGAGAGAGAGAGAGAGAGAGAGGGAGCTGGGTACAGAAGCAACAGAATGATTGAAGATATTCAGGCCAGTGTGTGTGAGAGCAAAAAAAAAAAAAGTATTTAATGGCTGAAAATATAAAAATCAATTATAAATCTGATTTGGAGGTTATGAAGGACTTCAAGGAGGTGGTACAAATAAGAGATATCCACCACTGAATAATTTCAGCCATGAACGTCTTTCCACTCACTGAATTTCAGTAAAAGAAAATGCTCTGCAAAGTTAGACATAAAAGAAAAGTGTTTGGTGTCTGAAAATTTTACAGGACTAAGTAGAGAGACTGGTTATTTAATAATCTGTGACCCAATTATATCTAAATCCATTTCAGATTTTCTGTGCAGTGAAGGAATTACCATGGCAAATAAGATGGAAGGAGGCAGAATGCATTAACATTTAAAATACAACCTCAACCATGAATAATATTGACTTTTTGGAAGGAAGAAGTTAATCTTTTAAAGAAACATGAAAAGTTTGAGGAGATGAAACTGCTAATTATCTTGATTTGATCCTTACACATTGTATACATGTGCTGAATTATCACTATACCCTATGAAAATACACAAATAGTATGGGTAAATTCAAAAAATAGAAAGAAAAGTGAAAAATCAAACAAATTTGAAAAAACTGCACTAAAAATGCATGCCTCACATGAAAAAATAAAGAATTTTATTTTAAAAATCAGTAATAGTCATACAAAAATGTCTATTTTTTGTAAAAAAAAAATTGTTGCTATATAGAAGGAAATATCCATTTTTAAATATTCTTTAATAATGATGGAGGAAATAGATTTTGAGGACTCTTAATCTTTTAAAAGGTTATCAACTTAAGATGAAGGGCTCAATAGAAGCACAAACAACCTGAAACATGAAACCATTCACTATTTATTGAGTAGTCATCATAGGCCCTAGGCCCTGGAACTTGTAACAATAACTCATTTAAATCCTCCTTAAACATCTCCCAAAGAAATAAAAGCACCAATTCTAGGAATGGTTTAGTTTGGCATTGCCCCTTCTTGTAACAAATGCTAAATATTTTTCTGCTATAGATGAAATGGGCACCACTGGTCCACTCTTAGTACTATTTTAATCAATCTTATTCAAAGGTTGTAGAAAAGCTAATTCAATAGAATAAAGGATACCAGTCCCAGAAGAAAGATTCTATAAACAGAGCCCTGGGATGAGAACACAAGTCAACTACTCACATTCTACAAAGCTACACTAGTTATATGGTCATGTAATCTTTTACCTCCTCAGTAAAATAGTGAACATTTCAACTTTAGCTACATTTCACAAGAGAGGGAAGAAAAAGATCCAGAAAGGCTACTGAGCTGGAGTTAACAACCTAGAACTGTGCTCTTTCTACTGGTTGTCTCATGATACTTCTCTTCTTATCTATTGTCTGCTTCTCATGTGAGTAGGAACTCCTGGGTGTATAACAAAAAAATCTAAGACAAAGTTGAATAAAAAGAAGGGATTTCTTGGTTTAAATAAATCAAGATATCCAGAGACTGGGACTTCAGGCATGGCTGAATCCAGGGACATGCCTTGTTAGTTCTTCTCCTTCTCCTTCTCCTTCTCCTTCTCCTTCTCCTTCTCCTTCTCCTTCTCCTTCTCCTTCTCCTTCTCCTTCTCCTTCTCCTTCTCCT
>NW_004524595.1:23363242-23399429 GCF_000260255.1 Octodon degus | reverse complement strand
TCTTCTTCTTCTTCTGTACCAGGGATCAAACTCAGGACCTTGTACTTGCCAGACAAGCACTTATTGCACTGAGCTATCTCCCCAGCCCAAGATGTTAGTACGTGATTATTACTCTCTTCATCTCTTGATTTTGTTTCTATTTATGGCTCCTTTTCAAGGAGACTTTCTCCCCATTCACATATGAGACCTGCAATTATTCTATCAAATTTCATGAGATTTTATCCTATTGGACAACCTAGGTCATGCACCAATTTTCAATATCCAGAAAGCAAAGTCAGTTCCACCAAAACCAGGAAAAAAATGAGGATAGTGAAGGAATGATTCTCCCAATAGAATAGTTTTCCCTGAAAAGAAAGGAAAACTCAGTATACATGTCACGTTCACAGAGTTCTGTGTAAGTCTACTTTTTGCATCAAGTTTTCATCCATTTAATATCTTTAATATCTTTAATATCTTTACTCTTTGCTCTCCACTATAGGATGCACTTTGGAAAGAAAAATCCCACTAAGACTAAACACAATTAAGCAACTGTTCTCTGCTGTATTTTCTCTGGATTAGAGAACAAGTATATGTTAGGCGAAGGTTTTCATTTTCTGCACTCTCCAAAACTTAGGGGAATGGACCTTCATCTTGCATGTGCCCAGAATAGTCAGACCTGAAAAGCCACATGACCTGAGCCATGACAGGGAATGTGATGAAAGAATTAACCTTGCCCTGAAGATCCCTCTAGCCACTGACCTTCTCTCTGCACTGGAGAGCAATGACTCACCACTTTGAAAAGGCCCTGAAGATTCACCACCTGGACTGCTCTCTGTCGGTGTCCTGGAACTCAGATGGTAGGAAAGCTGGGGGAGACCCCTCCGCTCCCTCTGCATCCACCAGACAGCAGGGAGCCTGTGTGGGCCACAGCAAAGGAACCTTAACAAGAAGTTAAGGGGGCAGGCGCAGGACAGATGGGTGCCAGCATCCAGCCATGTGTTATTTCCATGATCTGCCTATCTGAGCCCACTCAGAGGACTCTAAACACATTAGGTTTCTCACCACTGTGGTTTTCACACAGCTACTTGTCATCTGCCTTCTCAGGTTATTTTTGATGTTTGGAATTCAGCCATGTATGTATATAAAAATAAACCATGTTATAGGACAGGAAAGTAGCCCATCAAGACAGAGCTCATGCTGAGAGTTCTGGATGCCTGCTCTCTACTTCAAGCTCCACTCTTCAATTCACTATCAAATAATGTAAATGAGGCTAAGGCCATCAGTTGCACCCCCATGCCATGTATTTAGAATCAGCTGAGGAACAGACACAGCAGTCAACCTGACATCAATGAATCCACCTAATGATGCCAGTACCAGACTCCAGATTGTGCCTGGTTCTGCTTAATATGTCTTTCCTACTACATTCCACAGAGAATAAATGCTCCCACTCTCTGAAATCTTACAGAGGAAACATCTAAATGCACCCATAGAAGGAAGGAAAAGATGAAAGCACAGATCAAGACAGTACACTCCAGGCTCTGGGAGTAGGTGACTGTCATGATGTGAGCCTCACCCAGAAGCTGGACAATGGCTGCACAGCTCTGGCCACCTCCACAGAAAGAAAGCAAGTCCCTTGCCTGAACCTGAATGCTTATAATCACCCAAAAAGCTCCCCTGTGTGAGACTCGTCAGAAGGCAGGGTCTTATCCCCCAGCATGGGAGCTAAGAACACAAGGCGAAGACCTAGACTTGGCCAATCAAATGTTTATACCTGTGTCATCAACCCAAGGTCAACTAATTTGAAGAAGGCCAAAAGGAAAGAGGAGAAAGAGAGAACAAGAGGCTGTTGGGAAGTTACTAAGAGGTAATGGAGCACCCTGTGCCCAGTAGTCAGGAATGGTACATTCCACTCACTATCTTGTAACTACAGCTGGGCTAGCCCTGGGGTATGTGGACTACTTTGGCTGTTGCTGGACAAACATTTACTCTCCTCCACCCCCCACCCCCAGCCCTGCTTTTTTCTGTGTAGGCTAATTATATTTCTCCATCCTATTGCTATTAAACCTGGCCATGTGACTTGCTTTCATAAAAAGGAGCATTGGCCAGTGTGACGCACAGAGGCCTTCAGTGTGCCTATGTGACTAAGCTTGACAATTATACTCCAGAGATGTGCTGTAAGAAGAGCACACACCCCAGCAGCCCTCTTCTCTTCCCTGGTCCCAGAAAGGAGACACAGGGAGCACATTGAAGTCCAACTCACAACTGGACCTGAACCCAACCAACCCACCACCCAAAGCAGAACACTCAGCCATGATAGTTCCCATGGCTGCTGTAACATCGAACCGCAAGCTTGGCAGTTTGAAACAACATGAATTTATTTTCCAGAGATTTGGCGCCTCAAAACCAGTTTCCCTGAGCACAAGCCTACGTATCTAAGCCATGCTCCCCTCAGAGGGTCTAGGGGAAAATTCTCCCCAGCTTGAGGAACTGCATTCCTTGACTCAAGACCCCTTCTTCCTTCTTCAGAGCCAGCAGCAGCACAGCATCTTCTAGTCTTCTACCCCTGACCCAGGTCACTTTCTGCTCCAGTGTCACATCTCCCCCTTGCTCTCTCTTCTAGGGCCCTGGTGATGCACTTAGTCCAGGATGATCTCATTGAAGCGCCCAAAACATAGTCCCATCCTTGCCATATAAAGTTAACATCCACATGCCACATGCCTGTTAGGGCCTAGTATCTTGGGAGGCCATACCAGCCAAGCTGTCCAGGATTCACCATCCACAGTCCTCATGTAAACCCTGGAGACAATAGTTTTAAGCTCCTGGGTTTTCAGGTGATTGAGTATGCAGAATTATTACTGCAATAGCTAATTAATACACTGTTATTTTTCTGAATCCTTCTCCTTAGATGTCTGACCTCCTTTCTGTCTTTCAGTAAATTGCTATTGTGCTTAAATGAACTGGAATAGGCATCCATTACTTACAACCCAAATAATCTGCCTGATAAATACTAACCATAACACCTTTGCCAAACTCAAGCAGTGTCAAATGATAATGTTAAAACATAAGACTGAAATTGAATGTTTTTCTCAGTAATTATACCATAAAGGTATGTTTGAGGAAAAAATTGGCAAAATAGAGAAGCCAGCAGAGATGGTAAATTTAGGTGATTGTAAGCACTTCTCTTCTAACCCAAGGAAACTAACTCAAAACCCCGACCTTTAGGTAGAGGAGATGAGTAATTAAGATATGTGTTTTAAAACAGAGCAGTTGTTAAAATGATTACAATAGCATATCCTGTCCCAAAGAGGCAATGACAAGAACTCTGACCAGACTATTGAATCAAATCAGTGTTTTTTTAACTTTATTTTAAGTCCTAGTCATTTCTATCCAGAAGAGATTCCACAGGTCAGAGACATGGCAATGAATTAATGTCATAAAAAAGGTGTAGAGACAGCAGGAAATTGCAGACCATTAGTTAAGCTCTGTGATTCTTTGCCCTCATTTTACATCTTAAACAAAGTAAAAGAGGACAGTAGATGGAAAGTAACTTTAAAATGTGCTGCCCTGCCAAGGCCGGCCAACAGAGCTTTAGGACATTTATTTGAAGCCAGGACATTAGTGCCAAGGTGAATAAAGGGAATGTAATAGGTTTACATTTTTACAAAGGGGCTTGACAGATCTATATCAAAGGAAGACTGTCCAAGGGACAGAGTAATAGGATAATAGGAAGTGGAATTAAAACTTGGCTTCCAGGAAGACAAAAAGCAACGCTACCTTGGAGTACTTCCAAGGTAATATGGGAGTAATGTGAGGGGTGGGAGCAGTTAGAGCAAGACACCTTTCACGTGGGGGGCGTAGGCAAATGAGACCCCCCCCCGCCCACACTCGTGGGTCTGCCTTCCTGCAAACAAGGCAAGGGGCTCACGCGACAGCCCTCACTGCAAGGGTCCTCCTCCTGGCTCTTCCTCCTGAATCAACCTTTTACCAAGAAACTTCTCCTAGAAGGCTGCTCACAGATGAATTAAACTGATGGGGATGGTCCCCTCTTCCCCAAAAAAAGGAGGAACATTCCAAAAAACATGTACCAAAAAATGACATGCATAACTGAGTTTGGAATACAAAGAAATACCCAGGTATTTCCAAGCAAAACAGATCTAACAGAGCCAGAAGTGTGAACTAACTCCTGTCCTCCTCGGACATAGGCTGGAAGAGGAAGATAAGGGTGTGTAGTCAGGGTCCCCAGGGCCAGGGACTCTGTGTCAGGCACTTCCTGACCAGAGCACAAGGCCCAAATTTGTTTTCAACAGAAAACACCTATCAAAAAATAATCTCTTACCTAACAGCAGCATTGTAGCTGTTCATCAACCCCTCCCCTCGCCTCCCTCCTTCCCAAAGCTTCTGGCAACTACTCCCTACTCTCAACTTCCATGACAGCAACAGGTTTAGATTCTCTGTGCCTGACTAGCTTCTGTTAACATAATAAGTTCTGACTTGGGTGAATTACACTTTCCAGCAACGCGAGGTTTATTTCAAAGTACGCTGCTAGAAGGGAGAATTCTGAAAGTTCTTCCCACAAAGAAGTAGTAGATATTTAAGATGATAGAAAAGCTGGGCATCCTAATTTGATCATTACACAGTGTATACATGAATCAAGACACCCCACTGTACCCTGTAAATATGCATAATTATATGTCAGTTAAAAGTAAAATTTTTTTAAATTGAAATGATCTATTAAATGACTCCTGCTTGATCATCTGGTCTGATAAAATGAAGCTCTTCATTACTACTGCAGACGTACTGACTAATGCTCCTCCTTGGCAAACAGGTGGATCCCTGGTGTACCCTTGTCTGGCTCCTACCATTCACTATGCTAGCCAAGAGCCAATTATACCGGTCCTAAGCCCACCACTGCCTGAGTGCTTCTCATTCTGCCTTGATAATTTAATTCAATATTAAGATAACTGATAGAATATGAGTACTAAAGAGAAGGACCTACTGTTTCTATAGAAACAGCTTGGATTCCTTGGAAAAATTCAATAAAGGTGAGTTGCTAAAAATATTGCTATCAGATTAGCCATGAACTACAAAACCATAAAAAGACTGGAGAACCTTAAGACTTTGGAAGAATTTTGCAGGTAGACTGCTTAAAAAATAGCTATACATTTCATTCTATTCAACTTCTTTCAAAGAAGGTTGAAATCAGTGACAATACATTGGACATGTAGCAATGCCAGCTTTGACAGCCTATACAGAATGTCTGCAAATGAAGGCATATTTGATATGTTAAGGTACAACACCTGAGCATGGTGTCTCATGTCTATAATCCCAACGCACAGGAAGATGAGGCAAGAGGATAACTGAGTTCAAGGCCAACCTGGGCTACGTAAGAGAATTCAGAACAGCACGCACCACAGAGAGACACCCTGCCTCAAGAAAACGAAAAGGGGGGGGGGATAAAATAAATATGTAAGGTGTACATTTTTGAACATCCCATATTAACTCAAAACAAAGATTTTTACTCAAAAAGTGAATTTAAAAATGCATATGGCTGAATCAATTTTTTAAATGGAAGTTGGAAAAACATATTGTACGAAGTAGATTTCTAACCTACACAGCTCATTCAAGGATTTGGGCCTAATTTAAAATCTGTAAAATAAGGGAATAGACAAGATTACTCTTAAGGACTTTTGCAATTGGCACACTTCACAGTGTTACTTTCCTCTCCTAAGAGCTATTCTATTTGGAAAACTATTAAAATAGGGGTTAAATTTAGGTGAAGAATCTGGTCTTCCAGGCAAAGATCTTCCCTCTGGCTGTTAGTAGCTGAGATGTTACACACAGCAAACAGAGAAATCACCAGGGAATAAAAGATACTTGAGAAAATTAAAGGACTAACTTAAACCCACTAATCCAGGGTACATAGTGTTAAGACTGAAAACTCAGCCTGGTCCCCAGCATTAACTAAAGCTTTTTGTCTCTTTTCTCCACTACAATAGGGCCAATTAAGAACAGAGTGTCAGCTGAGAGAGGTGTATAATGGAAAATGCTGACAGATTCTTAACTGGAACAGCCAGAAGAGAGTGGTTTTAATCAGGTGTCTGGAAGCAAATAAATTTTTAAGGAATGAGGAGAAAGAGAAAATCACTTAGCAGAGATGAGATGGGCTGTAGGTGGGGATAGAAAATCTACCGGGAGAGTCCTGAGGCTGGCTGAAAGCAGAATGGGTCACGCCAGAACGGAGGTCCTTTCCTTGAAACGCCACACCCCCCCCTCCTGGCTTCTGGCTCCTGGCTCCTGGAAGATCCATCTCTGGCAGGTCATTGTCCAGCCCTGAAGCCCATGGCTGGGCATGGATATCTATCCCTGACCCCCTTCCTCTGGCATGTTCCTGTCTTCTCACAAAGAAAATGCACATTTGATACAAGCTTTTTTGTCACCAAGTCATACTTAATGTAGCACTTTCTAAAGTCTCTTCAGCCTAATAGGGAAGGTTCCACAAAGCAAAGGAGACGCAGCGGGGAAATTTCAAAGCCAAAGACGCTGAATATGGTGGTGCCCTGTGAACACTGAAGGCAGAACAGGACTCCTTCCTGATCCTGACTTGGGACCTTGCCCTTTAAATTTTTATTGTAGAAATTTTTAAATAAGCCAGAAGTAGAGAGAACAGGAAAATGATCCTCCCTGTAGCCATGCCCTGTGCAATTAATTATCAATATACGGCAAATCTTGTTTTATCTACGTATCTCCAGATACTCTTTTTCCTCCACTGGATTATTTTAAAGCAAATTCAGGTGGCAATTTATTTCATGTATTATGCTATCGATCTCTAAGACACTCCTGTATTTCATAGCCAGGGCTGGGGCCCCATACCTGGAATTCTAGCTATGCTGGAGGCTGAAGAAGGAGGATCATGAGTTCAAAATCAGCCTAAGCAATATATCAAGACCCTGTCTCAATCTGCCTGTCTCAAAAAAATGAAAATAGACAAAGAGAGCGATAGGCACCTGCATTTCATAACATAACCACAGAAATAACAACAGCAATAATACATTAGTCATCAAATACTGAGTCAGTGTTCCAGTTTCTTTGGGGTATTTCCTAAGGCAGGGAGGCTCAGGTAATTGAGAACAAGTGGAGGACACTACTGATTGATGATGACAAGCAAGCTGCAGGCTCACACACACACTCACATCACAAACATGGCTCAAGCCAACAACCAACCCATGGCCCTCAACACATTCCTCCGCCCTGCATCCCAACTCGCTCTGCAGTGGTTTCTCTTCTTGGAGAGCACTTCACCTGATCCTTACTTTACAGCTGAGTGGTTTGGCCTTAATGAAAACAAGGTACAGGAAGGCTCCATTTTAATTCCCACAATACAATAGGAAGACTGGATTTTGTCATCCCAAAAGGTCAGTATTAAACCTATCAGAAAACAACAAACGGAACTATTTGAAGAGGCCTGCCACACCCATGATAGAATCTGCCATTAGCTGAAGATGTAAAATGAATGATGACAAAGAAAAGGTTCTTGAGTTGAACCCCAGTTTACCTTGGGAAAGCTACCCGAATTATTCGTACCTCAATTTCCTCAAATGTTTCATGAAGTCAAAAGCAGGTCAATCTCAAGGCCTGACCTTGAGAGGACTATGCACAATCAATACCTAGATAATGAAACACCCTGGATTTAGGACTCTTAGTGCTAAAACTGGAAAAGCACAAGGCAAACCAGGACAGATGGTTCCCTATAACAGAGTATCTGGTACACAGAAAGTATCTAATAAATATTAATACCTCCCAGTGGTTGTAGCAATTAGTGTTTTCATTCCTAATCAAAGGAGGTAATCATCATTAATTTCCCAAACAACTCCAATATAGAACTTACTCTGTCTCTGACAATGACTGCCCCAAATCCGCAAGTACAGGCAGCGCTCCCTGGATTTGGGCTCCTGACTCATGTGCTCCACCAATGAATTGGAGGATGCTAAATGTTTGAGAGAAAAGTATCTGAGCTAATGGAGTTTCCTTGTCATTATTTCATAAGAATACATTGTATGACAAATAGTGTAACAATTATTTATGTAACAGTGACATTGTCTGCAGCATTACAAATAATGTAGCAATAATTTAAAGTAGCCAATAGGAGGTGCCGAGATCATATGCAGATTCTATTCCATTTTACATGAGAGACTTAGCATCTGTAGATTTTGGTATCGTCAGGACACGCCTAAAACCAATCCCCACCCACACCAAGACACAACTGTAATCAAATACATTGAAATTCACTTCAGTACACTTGACCTACAGTTTCCAAACCTAATTAAGAATCAGCATTTTCTGAGAAGCGCCCTTAAAACACAGATGCTTGAGCCTTTGGAATTCATGTATATAGGTTGGAGTATGGGAATCTATATTCTTATGAAAGTTCCCTGGCCAATTCTGATGAGCATCCAATTCTTGATTAGTTACATTTTTTTTCTAATCCTCAAGTTTCATGATGCCAAGAATTCTCAGACTTGTCTCATTAGGACCAAATGTCTAAGTAGTAACGCTTTCCAACTTTACCTGAGTGTTTTAGGGACATTTTATGGGATTTGGGGTTTTGACTGTGTGCTGTTCTGTTTTTAATTGGGTAAAGTTACCGTCACACCATCTGTTTCTAAGCCCCTGGCAGACCCATCCGAGGAGACTCAACCATATTAGAGAGAATGAGGAGCCGAGGCCTGATTCCTCTGACAGGTGACACAACTCTGTCTTGTTCTCAAGCTGTAGCAAGAGAATGGCTGTGACACTGCAGCCAGGGGAGAGCGTTTCAGCAGCTGCCCTGCGGTCAGAGAGATGCAGAGGTGTGACTGATTTATACCAGGTCACCACAGCAAGCCAGTGTAGCAGCAGAAATAGGGCAGCGCATCCCAGTGGCAGCTTAGGGCCCGTGCAGCGCAGACACAGGGGAGATGGCAGCCAGGCCCCAGGTCTCAGGTAGAGAAGCAGATAAAGTGGCTTCCATTTAAGAGTTCATAAATGCTACTCTGAAAGGAGCAGGAAGATGCCCCCTTTCATGCTCAATCAAGTATAAGCCAAAGTAGTGGAAGGAGAAAACATTATTTATCTTCATGAGATGAAAAACAGCTGTATTTACCCACTTCCTGTCAGTCCCATACAGGACAGCTTGCTTTCCCAACCATTGTTCATGCTGGGTCGCACACCATGCGTCTCAGAAGGCAGATGAGGCCGATAGGATAATGGTTGATCCCTCTAGCTGGTCTAGAAAAATGATATTTTTCATTTTCTTTCTAACACCATATAATATTTGGGTTGATTAGATTTCTGAGTACGTGATTCAATGCAGTCACTTCAAAGGTATTATAAAGTACTAAATGTCACTGGAGGGCCTGAAGAAAAAAAAAGCTAATTTCTTTTTGCCAAAATCTTAACCCATTCCTAAGAAATAATTCTGTTTAGGCTGAATTATATATATTTCTTTTGAAAATAATATCTCTTTCATTCTGTATTTCTGACACGTGTGGGTCATTGATTCCTTAAGGGTAAGATTCGAAGATACTTTAACACACACACCCCTTCATAGAACCATACTATTCCACACTCATGGCACTCAACGTTTTGGAATTGTTCAATCATAAAATTAAATATGTATACTAGGTAATTTATGTATTTACAATGTTAAATAAATTATGAATTGGATAGCATTAAGAAAATGTTATGGACTGAGGACAGTGGAAGGATACTTCTACTTACTTTTTATACCTCAAAAATTGAATAAAATAATGGTAAAACTCTTAGTGTTTCCTACTTATACATATGCTTATAATGGACATGTGTTTGCTGCATAATCTGAAAAAAAGTAAATATTTATAGAGCTAGAACATATGAATTATAGTTCACAAACACAACTGTGGTCTCTTTTTACTTGACTGGTGAAAATTTTGACCTCAGCCTCCTCCCCCATGCAGTGAGGGGCAGTGAGGGGACAGTGAGGGTGTTGTAGCTCAAAAATCAGATGACAATGAGGCAAGTCCAAAAGTTAAAAGAAGCACTTTATTTTAGCTGGTACCCAGCAGCAACACCCGGCACAAAGTGCCTAAGTGCACACCGAGCATTGACAAGGATCAGTATTTAAGCTTAAAAACCACAAAAACAGGGAAGGGGTGGAGAGGAATAGTCACAGGGATGAGGAATTGGGAGGAATAGTTCATTGAGATAAGGTTTGGGGAACGGATATCATAAGACTTGAGTCACAGGGGTGAGGAATTGGTAGGGGTCGGCGCATACAGAACAGGAACTCGGCGAGGTTAGAAGGGCAACAAAATGGGGTCAATTTTGACAGGGTACAACAGAGGGAATGGCAGTTCATACCAGCTAGGGCCATGCTTACATCTTAAGGCACAGTGATGACCAGCCCACCAAGCCAGGGTTGCACCTTGAAGATGAAGTAGGCAAAGGAAGGAAGGAGGAAAAGTGAAGTGGGACCCTGGAGATGATGGGACAGAGAACAGAAGGAAGAACATGGGAGAGAGACTCGCAGATTCCATGTGAAGCATAGCTCATTCCCAAAGGAAATAGTCCTACTGTGGATGGCCATGAACGCAGATCGTGCAACAGCCCCGTCTGCTGTTTGCTGCCAGCTTTCCAACTATTAGGGATTCACCAGGCCTTCTAGAAGTTCTTGCTTTCTCTAGAGCCTCCCATTTCTTTCAAATGCCAGGATCTACTTTTGTCTTATTTCTTCCTTGGAAATACTTTGCAATGTCCTCCAGATAGTGAATGTCATTAAAAGGTGTTTTTGATAAACAAAAGAAGAATCCAAAGTTCACTATAAAAGGAAGATTTTCTTTTATATATATCTTTTACAGTTTATGAATAAAGACAAGTCTATGTTTGTTTTTGTTTTGTATTTTAGTACAGAGTCTCACCACATGGATCGAGCTCATGTGATCCTCCTGTTCTCAGCCTCCCAAGCGCTGGGATTATAGGCTTGTGCCACCACGCCAGTCTCAGTCACCCTCTCCATACTCCCTGGCCCAAGTCTATGTTTCTCTTGAGTTACTCCTACAGTTCAGCTTGCGCACATGTCAGGCAAGGTCGCTGTGTCTTTACCATAACTAACAAAGCCTTTGCACTAAAAAGAAGGGAAAGAAACATTCTGCCCTCCATTGCCATCCAAGAGAAAATGAAAGAGATGGGAGTTAGTTGCCTTTGCTTTGTGAAACAGAATTAGTTAACACAGTAGCATGTTCTTCCACTAGAGAAGATAGGCACAAGTAAGTAGTCACAATATAAGCTTTCTAAAACTGCTCATCATGGTAAGAGCACAGATTGGATGGGGTTATTATTGTCTGAAGATATCTGAAAGACTTCATAGACAGCTGATATTTCAACCAAGCTGTCCTATCCAGTGGGTCAGTCAACGAAGGTCACCTGGGAGAGGAGCGGGGAATGGAGGAGGGGACAAAAGACAGGAGATGCAAGAAATGAAGACAAGACAGGAGAGTTTGATCAAGTCTCGTTTATTCATGGGAGGTGCTGGGTATATAAAGGGAATGTAGGAATGAGGAAGTCTCAGCTCTTGATGTCAGCAGGTATCTAGGCAATGGAGGAAGGTCCCACCCCTGGGGCATAGCACATGATTCACAGGGAATGGACAAGGCGGGAAGGAGCAGAAACTTAACTCAGCAGGGGAATAGAAACTTAAGAAAATGGCTGACACTATTATAAAATGGATACCAGTTAACAGCTTCCCACACCAAGCCTTCAAGTAGGGGCCGGAGATGAGCACATGAAAATAAGTAGGAGGGAGAAGCACAGGTGCAAAGCCAAAGGCACGAAACTGCAACTATGTAGAACCCTGCACCTGTCATAAGCATGGGTCAGGGAGGGCAGTCATAGTATGCAAAGGTGGCTGGCACCGGGTGTCCCACCAAGCAAAGAAATAATCATGGTGATATGCATAAACTGCTGGTCTACTCCTACCCATTGTAAACATGCTGTCTCTTGCTTGCTCTTCATTCTGTTTTTCTCATAAAAACCTATGAGCTTTGCAGCCCTCTCCCTGAAGTGAAGAGTATCATTCTACACTACTGTCTGTGTGCCCCTCCTTCAATGAGGAATTTAAATTCCACATCCATGTCCTTGTAAGAGGAGGTAGAAACAGGGTCTCTCAGTTTTTTATTTTTCCCCTCAATTTGCTAGTGATGAGATTGGGAGAAACTGCTCCCGCAATAGGTATTGATGCCTCCTCTTCCTTTATATTCAATTTCTAACAACTGCAGCCGAAACCCAATAGCTGGAGAGCAAGGACAGGAATAGACAAGTATCCAGTTGCATGAATGTTTGCGCTGGTTCGATATCTGATATTCTTCCTTTTCTTTCTGAAATAATGACATTTTTGCCAAAATCAATGCACATTGGTGGAAGGAAAAAGGCTACACACACTACAGAGTTAGGTCATAATTGAAGGGGGGCAAATCGATGCTGTTTGTAAGGTTCTGTCAATAAAACAGGGTGTCATTCTTATAAGATCTAATTGCTGCTGTTTTCTTGAATGAGTATTTTAAATTTAGGATTATAGAAATGAGGTGGGGTTTTCCTCAATTATTTTTTATTTCTTCTTCTTCAGGTATTCAGCACTTGCCTGCTGTGTCCTAATCTCTGTTTAAATTTCTGGAGGCATTAGGGAGCAAGCCCCAGGAGAATGTGGTGAAAGTGATGATGCAGTATGTTGCTTTGGCAACTCAACCCTCCTGTTATTTCCATAGTGGATTTCACCTTGGACCAGAGGCATTTCAGCTGGGTCCTGGTTTAAACAAAATTCCCTTAGGGAGGTTAGGGAGCGCTCTTGCTTTCCTTACAGAGTAAACCATTCATGTGATAGTTGAAATCATTTTCATCAAGGAAACTTAAGTAGCTTTGAGAAACAGCAAAAAAGAATATAGCATTAAAATGAATTAATTAATTAAGAAAGATCTTAGGAGCCATTGCTCTAAGGTTAGCAAATAACTACGATACACCTCTTGGAATAAAGAATTGAGGGAGAAACTGGAGATAGAAAAAGTAATCTTAAAAATGAGAAAGACTTTACCTTCCATAAAGAGTGTTGAACACAGAATCTCCCTTCTTGTCTCCAGCTTGGCTAAATGCATTTCCATTTTATCTATGACTGTTCCTCAAATTAACATAAAAGGTTTCTGGATTCCTCTTTTTCCTCTTGGCACTTTGCTTTTGTATGAGCTATCTTTTGCTTATCCAAACACAAAATAACAATAGGACTAACACCATGCAGCTCTCTGAAATCACACGGACATAACAGACTGTCCAGCTAGCTCTCCAGAGACACGAAGCGCCAACAGCCCTAAAATAGGCCAGAAAATGCTACCATTACAGAACAAAGCAGTAACTCGGGCAGCATTGGGATGATGGGACATAAAATCTCTGAAATACAGGAAACAGTCGATTTAATCGCGAGTGATTCCTGTACAGTCCTGAAGGCTCATCATAGTGCACCATAGAAGACTCGCTTGACCTCCAGCAGGAGCAACATGAGCTAGGAAGCAGTCTAGAATCCCAAGATCAGTGGCACATCCTCAGCCCTCACTGGCTGGCAGTGTCAGCCTCACTTGTATAATAAAATAATCACAAAATACTCAGCTCCAAGAGACCACCAGGGAGATGACAATCCAAGCTCGCAGTTTACAGGTGAGAAAGCTAAGTCCCGGGGAGACTAGAAGTCTTATCCCAAACCATCATGAGCTAAATCCCCATTTATTCAGCTCTCTTTAATTAGTTACAGAGAATGCAGTCAGAAAGAACCCTGACATACTCCTTGTGCCTATTTATTCATTCAGGAAGCATTGATACTCTGCTAGGGGCCAAATATAACACCAACAATTTATGTCTACTCGAGAAAACAGATAATACAAATGTCAGCATCTTCTTCCTCTCTTTTAAAACAACATGCTGAGAGGTTTCACTGTCACCATAATATATGCCATTGATAGAAATTTTGAAAAATGCCAAAAAGGTGAAGTAAGAAAATACTATCAACAACAACCAAAGCCACTTTTCACATTTGATGTATTTCTTCCCCAATCTTTCTTTAGGGATTAGTATTCACTCATTCTTTGTTTTCATCCTTTCAAACAGTGGTGGTTGCCCTGCATGAGCAATTATCTATTTTCTACCTCATAGCATACGTATTTCTTCGTAGTATCAAAAAGTCTTTGTCATCATCATTCTTCACACTTACAAAATATTCCAAGAAGTGGATATAATTAACTATCTATTACTATTTCCATTTTGGAGAGGGTACACATTTATAAATTATGAGCACCTTTTCAGAAAACACTTTAAATAGCATGTAATATTTTAATTGATGAATAATTGTTGCCTCATATTATCCAAGAGGATTTGGTAGCTATTTTCTAAAAATCTCAAAATGAAGTTACAAGTCAGAGGTATGGCTCTTCTGAAAATATGGTATATGACCCCTTGGCTTTTACTGCCACCAGGGATATAAGAATTGTAAACTTCCAGCCTGGGCAGGGTGGTAAACACCTGTAATCCCAGTGCTGGGCAGGCTGAAATAGGAGGATCACTAGAGCCCAAGAGGCCTAGTGAGACTCTGCTATTTTCTTTTTCTTTTCTTTTTTTTATGTATTTAATACAGGGTCTACAGGGTCTCACTACACAGATCGGACTCATAGTGACCCTCCTGTTTTCAGCTTCCCAAGCACTGAGATGACAAGTGTGTGCCACCAACCCCAGTGTCAATCTCTGGTCTCAGTATGCCCTGGGAGCAGGGCCAGCAGTGCACGGCAGGCATCAAACCCTGGTCACTGCGCCTGCCTAAGCTGGCACTTTAGTCACTGAGCTATCTGGCCAGCCCAGAGACTCTGTACCAAATACATAATTTTTTTTAGAAAAAGTAAATTCTAAGACTGGGAGTGGTGGCATGCACCTGTAATCCCAGCCCTTGGGAGGCTGTAAACAGGAGAATCACCATGAGTCCGATCTAATAGTGAGATTCTGAACACCCTGTAGACCCTTCTCTAAAATACAGAAGAAGAAAAAAAAAAGTAAATTCCCATAGTCACCTTCACACAGTGGAGGTGATATTTCTTCTTTAATATTCTCCACTGATATTTCTTCTTTAATATTCTCAACTATGTTTAGATCAGAGTGTTTTATCCTACTTGTGGAATCACTTGCCTTTCATATAGAAGTGCATACCTTCTAGGGTTGCCCAATAAATACCAGACACCCACTTAAATTTGGAATGGCAGATAAACAATGAATAATTTTAATATGTTCATATTAAAAAGCATTTGCTGTTGGTATGGCTTGACTATTGTAGTTGTATTAAGAGGCGGGCCATTTTAGGAGTTGGTTAGGTCATGTCAGCTTCTCCCTCATGAGTGAGATTAAGACCTTTAAATGAAAGAGTTTGGATTTCTTGCACTTCAGTCCTTCTGCCATGTGAGGACACAGATTTCTTCCCCTTTGGAAGATGCAGCAACAGGCACCATCTTGGAAGCAGAGAGTAATCCTCCCCAGCCACTGCCTTGATCTTCACCTTCTCAGAATTCAGAACCATGAGATATAAATTTCTTTTTTTATTGAGAAACAAATATCAATGAGACACTTTCCAAGCTGATTAATAGGACATTTTCAATAATTGAAACATTGTACATTGTTATCTTCTCAGTGGTCATCCACAGTACAAGAGGCAGCCAGGACATCCTGTCCAAATGCTACTACTACAAATCTTTCTTCTCACTGAACCAAGCAAAAGCAGCCATACAACTATCCTAACTATTCTGTATATACAAATACAAAATGGTCCTTCCTCTGTGTTCCACTCTTCGGTTCAGTCCTCTCAGGGATGGGTATTCTATTGGCATCTAAATATTACAGGTGCTTGAATTCAGCAAAACAATCCAACACAGTCCAGAAGTTCACAATAGTAGGGGGTTATATGCAGAACTTGTTGACTAGAGCCTTTTACAGCTCAGCATATTAATATGGCCTTACTTTATATACCTTGTTTTTATACTTTTCAGCTGGATGGTTAAGACCAAGATAAAGCAATACCTATATAACAAGAAATGTAACTTTTGTATCTGATAAGGTCAGTCAAATCCCCTCAGGATTTATCCTGTAACCCCCTACTGCACTTTGTAGATCCTTTGTCAGTGTCAGCCATGTGGATGAGTCATGGCCAATGATTGACCAATTTGCTCTTTGTGAAAGCCTGAGAGAAAGTTTCCTTCCATGTAACTCTCCTTGGGCACACTTTACATCATCGATCACATTCCTCTGTAGCTCCATAATCTCCTTGATCAGAAAATTTGGGGCACAACTGAGTTATATGATGTTACAGTATGGGTTTTCCTGTGTCCTCAGTCTTCACTGACCTTGAAAGGCTAGGGCCAAAATGTTGGTGGACCTTACAGCCCTTCCTTTTCTGCAATTTTTGATCTGCAAACTTAGGTTGTTAACCCTCCAGAAGAGAAGCTTATTATTACCCTGCAACATATTCAATTCAGTTTACCCTAAGTATCTGTCTAATTATCGAACATCTTAGGCATAACATGGAACAGGTATCTTCCATCAAGTATTGATGTGTTTCACCTATAATATTCAATAACAGAACTTAGAAAAAATGGGGTATATCGATGAATATCCATTTTGTATCTGTGTATTCAAAGTGGTTAGGATAGATATATAGTTGCATTCTCTTAATGAATAGAATGATTTGTTCTAATGGTGTTTGTAAATAGGATCACAAGTCCTCATCTTGTACAGCAATTAACCACTAAGAAGAATATATGCAGTGTATTATTTGTTGAAACTGTACTTTCGATTTGATTTGAAACTGTGAAATTGTCTCATTGCTATCTGTTTATCAATAAAACTTTGAAAAAAAAGTATTGATATGTTGAAATTTAAGTCCTTATAGGATACAAAGAAAAAAATTAAAAAATAAGAATAAACACATATTTTTACACAGAAATTTAGAAATCTAATCACATACAGCATTGTAGCAGGACAGTCCTGTGACATTTTTTTTTTTTTTGTTTTTTTTTTTTTTTTCATTTATTACCCATTTAAAAAAAGAAAAACACAAAACAAGAAAAACCTTTTACTAGTGAGATAGTATGGTAATAATTTGTATGTCATGACAAGAAGTATGTATTTAGAAGACCAGAATGGCAGGCATTCCAAGTGTGACCCTTCTATTATACATTACTATCTTCAGTGTAGTTGCTTGGTTCACAGGTATCAGCATATACAGTTAGTCAGGTTGAGAATTCTACCAATTAACTTCTAGTTTCAAAAACCTGCTGATGTTTCTCAGGATCATTGCCTTGCCTACATTGTGTGCACAAGTGTATGGCTTTGTCCCTGTCCTGTTTCCTACCTTTTCTCCTTACCCTCTCCTCGTTGTCCAGTCCTCAAGTTCTTGTTTTCCTTTTAGTTGTGTTATACCTTTCTATTTGTATTTCTTCTTTTGATTTCTTATACTAGGGAGACTATACGATGTTTACATATGTGGGTCTGTTTTTTTTCACTTACAAGTATATCTTCAAGTGCCATCCACTTAAATATAAATGCTTCAAGTTTATCATTCTTTATAGCTGAGTAATACTCCACTGTATAAAAATACCACATCTTTTTCAACCATTCCTCAGGTGACAGGCCTCTTGGTTTTTTCCAAGATTTGGCTATCACAAATTGTGCTGCTATAAACATAGGTACACATATATCACTATGATATGATGTTTTCAGTTCCTCTGAGAAAATCCCAGTAGGGGGATAGCTGGCTTGAATGGGATTTCCAGTTCTAGTTTCTTAAGGAGTCTCCACACTGATTTCCATAATGGTTGCACCAGTCTACATTCCCACCAGCAGTAGAGAAGGGTTCCATGAGACATAAATTTCTGATGTATAAATAACTAAGTCTGGCCAGGGAGATAGCTCAGTAGACTAAGCACCTGCTTAATAAGCACAAGGACCCAGGCTTGATCCCTGGTACCACATGCCATGTCAGCTTCACCTCAGGCCCACTGAGCCAGCCACCAAAACTGGGCATGGTGACACACACCTGTAATCCCATGGGGAGACTGAAACAGGAGGATCACTATGAGTCCAAACTGAATAGCAAGACCCTACACCAAATAAGATGAATAAATAAGTAAAATAATCCTTAGTCTTTCAATAAATAAATAAATTACCAAGTCTGTGACATTCTGTTGTCACAGCAAAAATGGACCAAGATAGGCATTCATCTGATATTCAAATTTTAACAAAGTATCCTGAATCTTGGTTTCAGGACAGCTCATCAATTCTGACAACTCATCAACTCTACCTCATGCTAATTGTTGAACTCGGTTACCTGTGCCACATTTCTCAATCTCTTTTGGAAAATCAAGAGGATCTTGTTCATTTTGTAGGAGCAACACATCTCACAAAGAGATGCAGAAAAATACCTATCACAGTTTTCTTTCCTTACTACTTCCATATTCTCTCCTCCTTCCCTGCAGCCCCGAGGATCACCTCAGTTCATCCCTACCTCCCTGTAGCAGACACAGAACTTTCAACCCAACCACCCAGTTACCATCACTTCTGAACCTTTCCAGGTTGAGCCTTGGATCAAGGAAGTGGTTCACTTCAAAATTACCTTCTAGAGGAGCTAATATATCACAATAATTCAGTGTAATAGTAAGTGCTCTGCAAACCTAGCATGTGGTACATATGGGGAAAAGAGCTAACCCAGAGCATGGAATTTGGTAAAGCCTTCCAAGGAAGTGATGTATGAGTTAAGAGCTAAAGGATAGGTGAATTGGCTGAGCAAGAGGAGATGAGCTGAGGTGTCACAAGCAAAGAGAACAGCATAGGCAAAGATTCAAGAAACTGACAGAAGCTGGGGTAGGCTGCAACAAGGAATGAGAGGTGGATTCTTGGAGAAAGAGACCAGATCTCCCCCGGTCTGCAGGACTTGTTGGATGGCTGAATTTTATCCCAGGAACAGTACTATGCCATGGCCAAGTGGGCACAACTTAAAAGCCCAGAAATGATATGATCCATTTTCTAAATCTAAATAATCCTGGTTGGTGAAAGAGAAAAGATTGGAATGACTTGTCCAAAGATAGACAAATTTTAAGAGTTGTAAACATAATTAAATGAAAAAATGTCAGTCACTGCAGATAGATTGCACTTCTCTCCTACTTTAATAAAGAGAAAGAAGAGAGACTAAGAAGATCTTGGGCACCTGACATGGATCAAAACAAAAACAGGCAGTGTGGAGATTTGCAGCCATTGATGATCCTGCCTTAATACATTGTCAGGATCTTTTACTTACTTGTAATATGAAATCCTACCCAAAATGGTTCAAGAAAATAGAGCTAGCTCTAATGACTCCAGGAGATCTGTGTGCCTACGAAAACCTCACCATGAGTAGTTACAGCAGATCGATTCACAACTGCTAATACTTGGGGGCAACTCAAATGTCCTGCACTGGGTTATGGAATTGATAAACTGTGGTACATTCAAAAAATGGATTATTATCCAGTGCTAAGGAGAAATGAGCTATTGAGCCATGAAAAGATGTGAAGGAATGCATACTGCTAAGTAAAAGAAATCAAGCAGGGCTATGTACTGTGTAATTCCAATTATGTAGCATTCTGGAAAAGGCAAAACTACTATGGAGGTGGTGGGGGAAAAAGAATCAATGGACACAGGGGGATAATGATGTGTGGTGTTGTTCTGTACACTGTAACAGATGTTCAGCTCTGATGAGGGCCCTTTACAATGGTTAGGTTGTGTATATACAGGGGCAGGACATATTTAGGGAATTTTTGTTGTTTCTACTCAGTTTTTCTGTGAACATGACACTGGTCTAAACACAATGTTAATTTTAATAAAAACCCCAGGAGTAGAACTAGCTTGAGGAAAAGCTGGAGGCAAGTGTTCCGCTGACAGTGTAAGGGCCAGGCTTCTCTTGCTCTGTATGTCCTGGCTTTATGGCTTCTCCATCCTCTGACTACATGTGTTAGAATGATGCCTGTGGCAGTTCATTCCCTCCATCCTCATCCTCCTATCTGTAATACTAATGGAAGTGAAGGTCTATTTTGAAACTAGAGGTCCCAGGAAATAATTCAGGGCACCTTATACATAACAATGACCCTGAACCAATAAGAACAGGTCTGGAACACAGATCAGGAATTGAATCATCTCACCTGGAGAAATGATCCCCCAACAAAACCTGGGAGCTACTCAAGAAGTAGAGTCAACAGCCCATGGACAGTCAAAAAATAATTATGGCCTAGCATACCTTGTTTATCTTCTACTTTGGAAACCCAAAGTGGAACTAAAGAGAAAGTTTCAGTAAAAATGCTTGAATAGAAAAGAATTAAAATATGCAGTCAACTCCTATCACGAATGACAATGGAAGGGTGGTAGTCAAATTTTTAAAAACCGCTACCTACGAAGACTGACAACTCCAAATGGTTGTCAGCTGATATGTCTGTCAGGGCATATCAGCCCTGCCAAGGAGGCTGCACAGCTTGCCAGGTTAGGTAAGTGAATCTGATACTTAGGAGTCTCCAAATCAAACAAAACAGAAAACTTGAAAGAAAAGATTCGAAGAAGGAAAGATGAAAGCAAAGAGGGAAAGTCAGAAGTCACCTTGCATAACTACCCCTTCTAAATGACTTTAAAATGCCACAAATTGAAGGACAGTATAGGCACAATAATTTGGTCCTATCATCTATTGGTCAATTCCATTCCTTTTTCCAATTTCATTTTTATTACCAATATGGAAATCACATAGGCCAGACACAATTAATTAAACAAGGAACAAGATGATAATTGGCAAAGGCTGCTGCCACCCTACGCAATTCTAACTTCCCAAGCACATATTTCCAGGGCACAAAGAGTGGAGAAATGATCCCCATAATTTATATTCCATATTCCACCCCTGCCAAATGTTTACACAAGAAAAAATATCAAAATTGAATTTTGTTAAATCGAGCTATATTTCAAAAGCATCCCAAACACAGATCTCCACCGGGAAAGGAAAAAATTCACTTTGTAAAACAAATGGAAGTCCTATGTTTTGGCCACCAAATTTACAGAGGGTCAGAGTAGGGGATGAGTGTATAATAACTTCTTACGAAGAGAGGCTAACCCACATGCCTCCCAGCATGCTATTAAAGAGAATGGACACCAGAAGAAGGGGAAAAACTGTTTCCTGCTCTCAGGGAGCTCACAACTTTATCAAGAACTCCAGCCCTTTGCACAGATGGAAGATTTAAAGAAGAGAAGAGAAACACAAGGGCAAGGTGGAGGCTAAGTGCTGTGATAGTGACCAGGAGGAAAAGGATTTCTGTTCATGCGATGCTTCAGCAGCCTCCGATGGAAGCGAGTGATGAAGGCGCAGCAGCATCCACTCAGAGGTCTGGACTCTAAATTACCACCTGGGACTGTGAGCTTTAATTTCAGGCCTGCCACTGTCTCATTCACCCACCTCTGGCAAATCACCTCACCTCTCACTGCCTGCCCTGCAAAATGGGAGTAGCAATCAGGCCCTGTTCTTCAGAGCTGATAAAGAATAAATAATAAAGAAATTGAAGACTCCATAAAGGAGGAGGACCTAATAAATCCTGACTAGTTAGTAGCCAGCCCTAAAAGGAATGCTATGTGGAGCATATGGTGTATGGGTTTTGAGACGGTTATATATCACCAGTTTGGTTAAATTTGTCAAGGAGGTGAAAGAGTCCACTTTTGCAGTCTGTTATTAATTACTGTGAAGGATCTTTGTGACACTGAAATGCAGATAATTTCTCGGATTAAGAGCAGACATTTGCCCCCATTGTAATATGAGAGCATAATTGTCATCAACAAAACCATGTTTTTCTTACATTGAAATGGAATAATAAAGTACTGCAATTAAATATTTTGACCAACACAGTGATTAAAGGGATATTTATGCTGCAGGGCGATTACTAAATCAACTTCAATGCTTTCTTCTTATCATGCGAACCATATGGAAGAGGTGAGTTTCTTTTTTAGACCAATTTACTTTTGTTTTTTATAAAACTAAGAACTTACTTTTAAAGATATGTTTTCTGGAAGCTCAGCCTTTCCTTCATCTTTGTTGTTGATGGTGACAATATTAAGTATGTACAACAGAATGCTTTCCATGTGGCAATGAAGCCACACTCGTGGGGCTGTCACCCACCCAGCCTAAAGGACCTGGGCATCATCTCATGCCTCCTGCATGCTTCCTCTAATCCCAAACCCTCCATCACTTTGCATTAGGCAGTAACCAATCTCTTGCTTGTCTACAAGGTTTCACATATGTGTGTATGTTTCTAAGAAATACTACAGGATTTTCCATGTTTGGGGACTTTATACAAAAGGATTATATTATATGTACTCTTCTGCAACTTCAGTCAGGTTGGAGTTTAAGGGAAATTAGTGTGGGGGGTGTGGGTGTGGGTGTGTGGTGTGTGTTTCACTCAACCTTTGGTCTTTGGGATACATGCTGTCAACACAAACAACAGTGGTTTATTCACTGTCATTGCTGTGAAGGGTCCAGGCTCTGAGTATTTGATGGTATGTGCATTACTTTGAACAGCACGCTTTCCATGGTCCCCAGAGAAGATGGGCTACAGTTTCTGCACAACACTGATTTTCAGAGAAGACCCAACCAACAGGGAGCTCAACCAACAGTTTAAACTTGAATACAAACTACCAGAATATAACACAAGTCACTTGGTAGCTATTCTTATATGAAAATTTTGTGTTGCCTTTCACCTTGCTATGTTACATTGTAAAATGTATTTTCTACTCTCTGGCCTTTTAGGTATGTCTTTATCTAGAACACCTAAGGAACGGAGCCCAAGAGCAGAGCTCCCCAACCTGGTTTGTGCACAGGACTCCTGCAGATACTGGGTCAGTGCTCACTGCATTTCTAGCAAATATCCAGGTAGCTCTTTCTAGGCTACTATTTGTCTCCTGGCGAGCACAAGTGTCTAGGTTAAGGGATACACACTGGTCTATAAGACAGAGCACCATTTGTACTAAGGACACTGTTCCAAAATTGATGCAATGATTTTCAAGTTCTCACTGATTCACATTTTCACTAAAAAAAAGTGATACAGGTGCCCCCGTATCCATAGGGATACATTCCAAGACCCCCAGTGGAAGCATGAAAACACAGAAAGTGCCAAATTCTACATACAGTGTATATTTCTCCTATACATATGTACACTAATTTAATGTCTTTTGTGTCTTTACTAAGCACTTATCATGTACTGTGGATGTAAGCTCTGCAGTTTCAGATGCCACAGCAAAACTAACATAATTTTTCCCCTTCTTTGCAACTGTGTGAACAGAAGACTCATTCTTATCATAGGGTTAGGCAACCTCAGGATCTGATTTTTTTCTTTGCTTGTTAAGCAAAGAACTTTCACCTCTTCACTAAAAGGGAGCCCTTTACAGCTTCTGTTTGGCCTACTCAAAGTGCCTGCATCACTACTTTCTGCTTATTAGGATCATCACTAACTACAACAGGGATTACTGGCACACAAGCACAGCGATGCTGTAACCATGACTCTGATAACCAGCTGCGGTGGTTACTAAGTGACGAGCCCCTCGACACCATAGATGGCATCACCCACCATGTGGATGTGTCACACAGAACAGTGATGCATGCCTACAGTGGGGGGCGGGGAGCTGGCTTTGCCATGATAAACAGTGTGTGATTTAAATCTTATGAATTGTTGACTTCTCTCATTTTTCACTCAATACTTTCAGATGATGGTTGAGCACTGGTAAGTGAAGGAATAGAAAGTGGAGCCCCAGATAAGGGAGACTGCTCTAATGACAAGCCTCAGCTGGCCTGAAAAATACAGAAGGATCTCTCTTTGTAGTTCTAATTTACTTTTCCCTAATGACTCATGGGGCAGAACAAATTTGTAAGATTACTGGATATTCATGATTTTTCTTAAACAACATGCTTAACCAAGTCTTTTGCTCATGTTTCTATTTGACTTGTCTTTTTATAAAGATTTATAGCAATTTTATATCTTCTGGACACATCCTGTGACAGTGGTGTATATGGAATTTTTTTTTTTGCATTCTTCTGTCATTTTCTTAAAACAAAAGACTACCGAACTGTGGTCCTTTCCTTTTGACAGGAGCCTTGTCTGTGTACCCAGAAGGCATAAGGCAGAGACAAGATGGGATCTGACTGACACAGGCATCCTGTCTGCAAGGGGTGGACCAGGCGTCTCTCAGAGCCATTTGCTATGATGTCTTATATGACAAGGGAAACTGAGAAAGACTTCAAAGTGAGGGACCCTGAAGCATCTCATTAAGCATTTTGGATAAGCGAGTAGCAAAGGTAGAGGCATCCGCAGCATGACATGCTCCAGGTAATGCCTTGGAAAACCACAGAGCCCAGTGCTGGGCCTTCTCTGTTGTACGTGACCGACGCAGTCACACCAGATCCCTCCCAAGGTTTCAGGGCATGCTGTTGCTAACTTCACTCAGATTATATGGGCGAGGACCTGGGTTCTAGTCCCAGCATTATTTTTTTCTAAAAAGGACACAAAAGAATATCAAAAACATATACTAATAAAATGTCCTCACTGATTTTTTAAAGAGGTCCTACATTCTCGTAGTGCCAAGAACCCCATAAATGACAGTCACCCCTCATTACGGTGGTGTTGAAGGTGGGCTGCATCCTCTTGATTACAGGAAATGAAACAAAGAGGCTCAAATGGAGACTTGAGAGAGCCGAGCCACTCCCAAACACCAACGGGTGTGCCGTATATCTTTTCAGAAGCCCTAATATCTATTGCTATGAGGAATAACTCATTAGCAAGCCATGAAGAATGGCTCTCACTCTTAACAAGAATATGTGTATTCTAAAGCTACTCATGTTTTTTATTGATCTAAAGTGCTTGTTGATAAACACTATGCAAGTAGGCTTGAAAGATGCTAAATTTTATATTGATCCAAAGCTTCTTCTGATTCCAGGAAAATGCTTTTCTCTCTCAACAACTTCATAGATGTGGATCAAATAGGCAACTATGGTGAGCAGGGACCCCAGGAGCAGCCAGCAGAGTTCCTAGCCTCTCTATAATCAACTGGTCTCGAGATCCCGGCTGAGCCCTAGTTTTTTGTTCTTCAGATTTTTCATCTGTAAAGTGAAGCACAGCTACCCCTTGACCTTGCTTCCAAGATCCCCCCCCCGCCCTCTGGCTCATTGGAAGGTCTATGTCCCCAGTAACTGGCCCACTCCTTGCGGACCCTGCCTCAGTCCCACCTCTTCCTCTGCCTTCCCCACATACCCACCCAGAGGTCTGTATCTTTAATGAAAGGCAAAAAGCACTTCATGCTGGGCACAGTCTGCACAGGTGCTTAGCTGCAAGGCTCTGGAACTGCAGTGCGGAGGGTTGAGTCTTGGTGCCTGCATCTCCTCATCTGTATAATGAGGCTAATAAAAGAACTCCTTTCCTATAATTGCTGTGTGGATAAATGAGTGCTGTGTATTGCACATGGAAATGATATTCAAATATTTTCTATTATTTTATAGCCCCAAGCAATAAAAACCAAAACAAATTTTGTTTTGTTTTTTTAGTTTGACCCTTTTGGACTACTAAAAAGCCTCTTAACCCATCTCTCAGCCGGCACTCTCATATCAACCCATCTTTCACATAGCCACAAGTGAAATACACATGAAGGAGGGTCGGCCTGATACCTCAGCAGACTAAAGCACCTATTTAGGCAGAGCGCAGCAGCTGGGTTTCAATCCCTGGCAGGCTGTGCTGCCCCCACCCCCGATTGAGGGGGTGAGACAGTGATTGAGACTGGGCATGGTGGCGCACACCTATAATCCCAGCACTTGGGAGGCTGAAAACAGGCAGATCAATCTACATAGTGAGACCCTGTAGTCCCTGTAGAACCTGTTCTAAGTACAGGAAAAAAAAAAAAAAAGACACACACATAAAGGGTAAACTTGATTCATTACGTTTCCTAATTGGAACATTTCAAAGCTCTTGTTACTTAGGATGAATTCTTTCTTTCTTTCTTTCTTTCTTTCTTTCTTTCTTTCTTTCTTTCTTTCTTTGGTACAAGGTTTTGCTATGCAGTTCGGACTCATAGTGATCTTCTATCTCAGCCTCCCCAGTGCTAGGACTACAGCAAGCATTAGCATGCCCAGTTTTGGTGGCCAGCATGGCATATGGTACTAGGGATCGAACCCAGTTCCTTGTGCTTGCCAGGCAGGCATTAGACCACCAAGCTATCTCCCCAGTCCAGGATGAATTCTTAGCTCCTTTGTGCTGCCTCAAAGGCTCTTGTGACCTGGCCTCGTCTTCCTCAGTAATGTGTCTCTCCCCACGGCCAGCACAGATGTTGACCCAGGGTATCCGACTTCTTACGGATGCTGGGAATTGCCAACATGTTTGTCACTATTCTAGTTTTGTTTTTCCTGCTTCTTCTATGGGAATTGCTCTCACTCCCAAGCTGAATAATTCCAAGTTAGCCATTGCAACTCAGTTCAGGGATTGCCTAGGGCAGAAAGCCTTTCCCTAGCCATAGCCAGGTAGCTCCCTGATATCCCCAGTGCTGTGTACAGCTCTCCAACACTGTGCAATAATGTGATGCTGTGACAGTCTGTGCAGACACTTTGGAGACAAGACTACCTAGGGTTGCACCATCCAGATAGCTCATCTGACTAAAGCGCCTGCTTAGGCAGGCTCAGGGACCGGGGTTCGATCCCCAGAGTGCAGTGCTGACCCCACCCCAAGCATGCTGAAACTGCAATTGAGACAGGGCATGGTGGCCCACCCCTGTAATCCCAGCACTTTGGAGGCTGAAAACAGGAGGATCACTATGGGTCTGACCTGTGTAGTGAGAATCTGTAGACCCTGTACTAAATACATTAAAAAGAAAGAAAAGACTACCTAATCTTTGCTGTTACTTATCTATGACATGACTCTGAGCAAGTCCTGCCTACAAAACCAAAATGACAAAAGCACCTCTCTTACACAGATCTCAGTTGTAAAGAGTAAATTAATTGAAAGGCACAGCATAATGTATGGAGGACAGTGAACCTCAGTAACTGTTAATACTGCATTATATTTAATTTTCTGTATATGTATCCCCTGGACTCCTGACCCTAAACATTATTCCTTTTCCATTTTTGCTTACTGTCCAATATTTAGCAAAATGTCTAGCACTGTGTTCATTGGTTCTCCTCTTCTTCATGAATATGCAATTAAAGTTCATTTGCAACCTCCTTTTGCATCTATTTACTCCTGCCTGGAAAGCCGAAACAGCACCGGCTGCTATTCAGTGCACTGTGAGGATAACATACTACACTATCAGGCCCAGCATCAGACACCCCAAGGCTGCAAAGGCTTTCTCTGTGCATGTGACTAGAGGCAAAGAACACCCATCCTTTCACATGGCTGTGTCACATCTTAAGAAATACCAAATTCTTGGATTGTCCATGGGGGTACACTGCCACAGCAGCAACCCTTGCACCGAGCAAGAAATAAATCTTTGTTGTGCTAAACTACTGAGGTTGTTGCTATCATTATTCTCCTTGACTAATATTCTAGGTGTTCACTTAAATTCTGTTGAAGTAAATGATCAAATGACTAAGTGATTAGATTCAAGGAATAACTGAGAAATACTTAAGTAAGTTATAACTCATGAACAAGAAAGGCAACACCAGGAATTTTTTAAAGATGGTTTTAAGAGGTAGGGAAGCATAGAGACAAAGGGGAAAACAAAAACTATGTGAAAAATCTCTACTGCCTCTGCCTCTTCCCCACTCCACAACAGAATTGACTTTGCCTGCTCCTCCCTGGCTCCCTGTTGTTCGACAGCCATTAAAAAATTATAAACAGAGTTCAAGATGAAGTTTCTGCTGCTGCTGGACAAGTTTCTGACCCCTGAGACAGATCAATATAGCATTGAGGATTCCAGGGTGAAATAATGCTGTCCTTTAATAAGTATATATAGGCAAGTTCTCAGGGGAAGAAATGGCAGCCCAGGAGTTTAATCTCTCCTATTTTCAGATGATATTGGAGATCAGATAACAGGTAATGGACCGTGACCACCTACTGTTCTCAAATAATACTTACTTACGTATTTGCCATAAGGCAAGAAAAAAAAAGGAAAAGAAAAAAAAAAAGACTTCTCCAAAAAGGAGAAGGGAAATGAATCTCCACTGGGTCAGAGCATTGTTGAACGTGAAGTTCTAAGTTTGTCAAGGACACAAGGGAGAGAGGAGAGAGGTGATGAGAAGGATGATTCGGCAGAGCCCTGAGCTCCTTCCTCCCAACACTGACATCAAAATGCCAGCCCATCTTGTACTTTCTTGTACTTCTCCAGACTCTCCTTATGGGATTGTACCCAAACTGTGAGTCCTGTCCTGCGGGAGGTCCAGCCAATGAGGACTCCACACGTTGGCCAACACTAACAGGGCCGTGCTGGGCTTATAAGAAGGGTTAGAGAGAAAGGACCAAAACATTCTTTAATTCTTCACTGTTCTCTCTTAAGCTATTTCAATAAAGAATGGACATAGAATCAGTGTTAGTGACAATTCAATTTATCTCAACAAAAACTCATATTGGAGGTTCATCATGGGCCTTGCACTGCGCTAAGTGGTGGAAATAATATTGGCAAATTCTGGCTTTCAAAATATTCATAATTCTTCCATTTCACTCTGTAAAGAGTGGCTAGCATGAAGAAGACAACTAATAACAAATTATTGAAGGGCTGTGTGGAAAATAGAAGCCTTCTCCACTGTTGGGGGAGTGTATACTGGGGCAACCACTGTGGAAATTAGTGTGGAGATTTCTTTAAAAACTAGGAATAGAGGTCCCATTTGACCTTGTTATTCATTCCCCTCCTACATATCTTCCTAGAAGAACTAAAAGCATCATAACACAACAATATATGTGTACCCATGTTTATGGCAATACAGTTTGACGTAGCTAAATCTTGAAAAACCCCAAATGCTCATCAACTGAGGAATGGATTTTAAAAAGGTGTGGGTTCTCTCCTGGAGGGTTAACAACCTAGGTTTGCAGTTCAAAAATTGGAGAAAAGGAAGCACTGTAAGGTCTGCCAACATTTTGGCCCTAGCCTTTCAAGGCCAGTGAAGATTGAGGACATAGGAGAACCTGTACTGTAACATCATGTAACTCAGTTGTGCCCCAAATTTTCTGATCAAGGAGATTATGGAGCTACAGAGGAACGTGATCAATGATGTATAGTGTGCCCAAAGAGAGTCACATGGAAGCAAACTTTCTCTCAGGCTTTCACAAAGAGCAAATTGGTCAATCATTGGCCATGACTCATCCACATGGCTGACACTGACAAAGGATCTATAAAGTGCAGTACGTACAGGGTTACAGGATAAATCCTGAGGGGATTTGACTGACCTTATCAGATACAAAAGTTACATTTCTTGTTATATAGGTCTTGCTTTGTCTTGGTCTTAACCATCCAGCAGAAAAGTATAAAAACAAAGTATATAAAGTAAGGCCATATTAATATGCTGAGCTGTAAAAGGCTCTAGTCAACAACTTCTACAGATAACCCACTAATATTGTGGACTACTAGACTGTGTTGGATTGTTTTGCTGAATTCAAGCACCTATAATATTTAGATGCCAATAGAATACCCATCTCTGACAGGACTGAACTGGAGAGGGGGGATATAAAGGAAGGACCATTTTGTATTTGTATATACAGAATAGTCAGGATAGATGTACGGCTGCTTTTGCTTGGTTCAGTGAGAGGAAGGATTTGTAGTAGTAGTGTTTGGACAGGATGTCCTGGCTGCTTCTTGTGCTGTGGATAAACGCTGAGAAGATAACAATGTGCAATGTATGAATTATTGAAAATGTCCTATTAATCAGCTTGGAAAGTGTCTCATTGATATTTGTTTCTCAATAAAATAAATTTTAAAAAGAAGAAAAATTCAATAAAGAATATTTCAAACAATTTCTAAAAAAATAAAAAGGTGTAGAGTTTTTTATACATAATGGAGTACTATTCAGCCATAAAGAAAGATAAACTTGAGAGTTTTATAAGTAAATGGAAGCCACTCAAGGCCATACTCATAAGTAAAATAAACCACATTTGTAAATATTTTATTATCTCACTATTATAAGAGTCTAGCAGAGTAAACAAGATCCAAAGTGTGAAATAAATATTTTGAATAGGGAAGAAATTGTTCAAAGGAAAATAAAAGCTGTTATGGGAGAAAAGGGAAAGGAAGGAAGGAAAAGAGGGAGGGAAGGAGGGAGAGAGAGAGAAAGAGAGGGAGGGGGGAAAAAGAAAATTATATACATGCATAAGACAGTTAAGATATAGCTAGTTGCTTTTGGTTCAGTGAAGGGAAAGTTTTGTGTGAGTATTTTTCTGAACCTTTCATGCCTGTATCTTGTATTCTGAACAGCTCCTATGACTATAACATTAGTCACAATGTTGACTGTTACTCTCCTACTAGCCTGTTTTGAAACTTTTTTATTGTTATTTCTTACTTTTGTCTGTTTAACACTTTTTAAAAGTTCACAATTCAGCAGTAACAATAGGAATGCATAATTAATTACAGTGAAATGCAATCTGGTTCTGGGTCTAACATGGCAGGGGTTTGCTGGGGGAGTACAAGGAGGAGTAGGCCATCAGGACAAGGAGAGAGAGAAGACATTTGAACTGATGCTTAAAGCACCATGATGGATATCAGGCCATAAGAACAGGGTTATCTTCTGGGACGGCAGAGAAGAAAGGACAGAAATGACAAGCTCTGCCTGGGAACATGTGTGTTCTGATGCATCTACTGTGTGGGTCGAGCAGAAGTAGTCAAAGAGATGAGCCTGGAAGGGCAGGCTCACCCTGTTCGTGGAGCAGAAAGCCTTGAACTCATATTAAAATTTGGTCTGTATTCTGACTCTCGGTACTCAAAGGGCAAGATCCCTCTGACATCATTCAGACAGACTCGAGAGAGTTGGAAATGGGATAGATCAAAGGCAGAAAGCGAGTGGCAAACTCTGACCTGCGTTAGGGGACTGGGAATGGGAAGAAGAAGGTGAAATATAAAACCACGTTTTGTTTTCAGAATTTGACATTTTTTTCTTATTCAAGTGAATACAAGAAGGGTAATTTCCAAACCTGGGCAACTGAGTAAATTCTAATACCGTACTGTTCCTTGTTACCAAATGATTTTATAACCTTTAGACAACCAGTTAAGGAACAGTGCATTAGTTTTCTCTTCTCTCTTGGAAAGAGAATTGCATCTGTATTGTGCCCTTAGGTATAGAAACGCAAGTGAATGCAACATTTATACGCATCTGATGGTAACTGTTTTCCTACCAGTTTGTGAACCAAGGGGTTAAGAAAAAAAAAAAAAAAAAAAGCAAAGAAATTCAACAACAAAGTCTTGGTTCTTAAAGCTCTGCGATTCATTTAAACCAACTGTTGCCATGGTTTCAAGAGTCTGAAATCAACATTTCAAGGTAACCCCAAGATCTAGATATTGCTACTGCACTCAGGTATCAAGGAACAATGAAAGCACTGTAGCCCATTAGTGACAGAACTCCGTTCAGGCTGCGCGAGTGCTTCAAATTGGTATTCAGCTTAATCGCTGATGCCGTATTCCTAATTATAGCATGACACCATGCAAAAGTGAGACTTTTTAAAAGGCTGGCAAATGGCATTATCTTAATAAGTCATTAGGAAATTGCTTTTTGAAGATGCAATGAAAGTACAAGTTTCTCAATTAGGGGAATTATGTGGAATTGATGAGATATTTGAGCATGCATGATCTGCAACTAGCAGTCCATTTGGAGCAGACCAAGCCATTGGGAGGGCTGGCTAATGAGATCCAGGGCGATCTGATTCACTGCAGAAGAAAAATGATGATGGAGGCTATAAAGGGAAGGCATTACAAGACTGCTGCTCTCCCTGCTGCACCCATCAAAGTCTCGTTGACCTTCACCTTGTGTTTAGAGCTAAAATAAAGCTGTCAAGACACAGCAGTCTTTAGAGGATTAACCAACCTTACTTAATGATATATACTAGCACAAAACATGAGTGATTATTAATTAATTGCATAGCCCAATAACACGGATACTGTATAGAAAGATATTTGTAAGTTGAGAACATTTGTAAATTTGAAACAGAAGCAAGCTGAGAGATGGTAACAAATCTATGAATAAAATATCTTGTGGTCCTTTCTATGCATGGATGAAAATGTTTTGATTTAAAACTCCCATGCACAGGAACTCATACCCCAGCTTCAGAGGGCGTTGTGGAAGTTCTGCATTCATGTGCGTCACTCTGTGCACAGGTAGTGGTGTGTATGTGAAGGGAGAGGGGAGAGAAACAGCATATATTTATAACTTTGTTGTCAGATTCAAGGAATATTGATACCACACCTCAGATTACCAGCTACACTTCCTTAACCATCTTGGAAGCTGCCTGTGAGAAACTGCGTTTCTCTAAGGTTCCAGTAATTCACCATTCTCAGAAAGGGATTTGTACTTTTAAGAGGGCAACATGGCCCTCTTGTATGGAAGTCTGCAGGAAAATTGGTAGCCCTGTTTGAGCTCTTCAAGGAAAAACAACCCTGGGATTTGCAATGATTCATCAGGCTTGGTGATGCTCAGTCAACTCTAATGTTCAAATACTTCTTTAAAATCTCTTCACAGATCTTTACTGTTGACTTTTGAAAGACCTTGAGTTTGACAGATGTGCCCTAAAGATTCCCAGTTTATCTTCTGTGGCCAAGATTAATTGAAGTCAAACAGGAACAAGAGTCAGTAGCAGACCAGGGTCGTATGAACATCTCAGAGTAGAAAGAGTTTTATACAGTACATGCGTACAAATGCATGTATATACCATATGTATCTATATACAGAAATAGCATCATTCTGAGGACTACCTATAAGGAAAAAGCCTGGTGATATTAATGGAAAATTATAAGCGTTCAGGTTCAGGACCTGGAGAATAGACATTTACTCTTTGAAACTTCAGGGCAAATTTTACGTCATCCACTTGTGTTGCCAAAGATATCAAGATTGGCTCTACTCTATAGAGAATTAAACTGTGAACAAAGATCCTTAAAAGTAAAAAGACATTAATGTTGTCTAGCCATTCTGTTGTATGTTTGACATAATTTGCAGGCTGAAGACACTGTGACTTTGGTCTTCTCTCTGAGGAAAATTCCTGGGATGATTCTGTTGTTCCCAGCTTGATGGAAAAGACACATTTTTCAAAAGAAGCAATTGACTTGTTAAGGTTTCGATATATCACAAACATCCTGATTGTGTGATCAGACTGGATAGTGATTTACTTATTCCCTGCCTTGACTGTCAGGTAATTCCTAAGTTCACTTCTCAGCAGAGAATTATTTTAACTTTTCAGAGCAAGAGCAAAGAAGGAGGAAACACAAAGGTAAAGCTCTCGTGGTGGCAAAACAACAGGAAAAACCCATGGAAACCACTTGATTTGTGTTGTACCTGTGTGAGAAGACACCACAGCCCCTGTTTACATCTAAGTCTCACAGGTCTATTTTGAGAGTTCAAAGGTCTCCATGAAGTAGCCCATTTAGTCTTCTTAAACAGCTTTTATTTACAAAGAATTCAACTGTGAATTTTATAAAAATTATTTTTGAGCCTGGTAAGCATTTTTTGAAGATGCAATGAAATGAGATATTTGAGCATGCATGATCTGCAACTAGCGGTCCATTTGGAGCAAACCAAGCCATTGGGAGGCCTGGCTAATGAGATCCAGGGAGACATCAATACCCGGTACCGCAAAAAAAGAAAAAAAAAGAAATAGAAAGAAAAAGAAATTATTTTTGAAACTAAGAGGAAAGTTTAAATCTGTTTTACTCTTGATTATTTTATTGTAGTCTGCTTCCAGAGGCCATGCAGTATGGTGAAGATCTGCCAGCACATAGGTTGCTATAGTAGTTATAGTCCTGGATTTAAAATGCACTTGTGGGGGCTGGCAAGATAGCTCAGCAGACTAAGCACCTGTTTAGGCAAGCCCAGGAACTGGGGTTCAATCTCAGGCACCATATGCTGTGCTGGCCCCGCCCCCAGGCTTGCTGAGCCGGCTACTGTGTCCAGGCGTGGTGGCACACGCATGCAATCCCAGTGCTGGGGAGGCTGAAAACAGGAGGATCACCACAAGTCTGAGCTGTGTAGTGAGACCCTGTATCAAACACACAAAAAAATAAAATACACTTGTGTCTAAGAAGCAGAATCCTTTATCTGTCTCATGTGGTTGTTGCTTTGGCTCCCTGGAACACCTATGACTGTCACCACATTAGGCACTGGCAACCCAAAACAGAATGAAACCAAGGAAGTGAGTCTTCCTAAGGAAACAGATACAAAAATAAACACAATACTTGAAAGGGCATGAAAAGGAGCAGAAGAGTTTCGGAGCCTAGCGAAAGACATAGTAAATGTGCACTAACCATGACTTCATTCTTGTATTCCTCTACACATTGTCTCAGCTTGGTACTGGGAATACAAAGGCACTTGAAGGTGTGTTCAGATGAGTGGGTGGATGGATGGATGGATGGATGGATGGATGGATGGGTGTGTAGATTGTAGAAGTAAATGAGTAAATAAGTTTAAAATGAATTAACCAAGAGCTAACAATGGCTTGGACTAGACTGTAGCAGTGGCAGTGGGAATGTAAAAAGTGACTGGATGCAAACAATATGCAGAGCTGGTGTCAGTAACATTTTGTAACTGGCGAGCGTGTAAGAGGAAAGAGGGAAGAGCCAAGGAGGGCACCCAGCTTCCTCAGCGGGACAGTCTTGTGCATGTCACACTCGTCACTCACCCGAGAAACAGGAGAGGAAGAGTGCATCTGTAGGCAGGAAAAGGGAATCCACTTTGGACATGCTGAAGTTTCAAGTATTTTTGTACTTGTGTGCCTGAAGCTAAGCAAAAGGACAAAGACAATGACTCAAAGGACCTACAGCATGTCAGGGGAGTAACTGGCATCTTTGGGGTGATAAAATCACTCAATGATACAATTCAAGTAGAAGAGTATGGACAGAAAGAAGTTCACCAATGCAGAAGAGTGGCTGGGAAAATGGTGGGAACAGGAGAAACTGATGAAAACAAAGCCGAAGGAACAGAATAAATCAAGAGACAAGTTCAAAAAATAAATAAATAAATAAAATGAATTAACAACTCAAGGAAAACAATTGGCAGGTTGTATGTTCTTTAGATTGAGAAAATCTGGCTGAGATAATTAGAAAATGCAAGCAAACTCAATGCCATATCTGAATATTCAGAAACACTGAATAGAATACTAAAGATGATCAGACAAAAAGAAGGCCAATCAGTTATTTCTTTGTGGGTATACAGCCCAATTAACTTCAAATCATTCATTTATTTGTGCTCAACCTCAGCCCAGCCATTGCTTTCTCAGAGGTAACTTTTCAGGCTCCAAATGCCACATACAGTTTAGGCCAGGGCCTCTGATAGGCTCGCAGAATCACACACTGTTGCTTCATCGCCCTGTTGCCAGCTTGTTTTATACACAAGAATTGGTGTGATTTATTTTTAGAGATATTTCTGTCTCCCATAGTAGGATATAAAACCAATAAGAAGAGTAGAGGTCCCATCTGTTTTTGCTTCCCAGAGACAGCCCCAACACCTAAGACAGTGCTTGGCACATAGAAGGTGCTAAATAAATATTTATTGAATGAGTAATGAGAAACGCACCTGCCTCAAACTTCTGAAATACTGTCAATGTGCAAGAAGCAAGGCTTTTAAGAGTCCTGTACATGTTTGCTTTTGAGAAAAAAGTCTTTCAGTAGTCATATGTAGACACTGGAGAAATAGGTGTTTCTTTTAAGAAATAGGTACATGACTTCACTTGAGCTGTATGGATCTAGATCAGACAACCTCAACTAAAGGTGGAGACCAATGCCACTGTTGAGGTTCTAGGGAACCAATAAATAGCACCTCAACGGAACTTAGAAAAAAAGGGGATACAGATGAATGCCCATTTTGTATCTGTGTATGCAAAGTGGATGGGATAGATATATAGTTACATTCTGTTAATGAATAGAATGATTTGTTCTAATGGTGTTTGTAAATAGGATATCAAGTCCACATCTTGTACAGCAA
>NW_004524595.1:23353019-23354057 GCF_000260255.1 Octodon degus | reverse complement strand
AAAGTGAAAAGACAACCCACAAATTTGGAAAAAATCATGACAAATAAGTACTCAGACAAAGGTCTGCTCTCTAGAATCTATAAAGAACTAAAAAACACTACGGCCCCAAAATTTAAAGACCCAATCCAGAAATGGACATCCGAGATGAACACACACTTCTCAGAGGAAGAAATTAAACAAGCGAATAAATATATGAAAAAATGTTCCACATCACTAGCCATTCATGAAACGCAAATTAAAACCACATTGAGAATGGCTTTCATAAAGAAATCACCCCAGAAAGAATGGCTTTCATAAAGAAATCTCACCCCAGAAAGAATGGCTTTCATAAAGAAATCACCCAACAACAAATGTTGGAGAGGCTGTGGGGAAAGAGGAACCCTTCTCCACTGCTGGTGGGAATGTAGACTAGTGCAATCATTATGGAAATCAGTATGGAGACTTCTTAGAAAAGTCGGTCTGGAAATCCCCTTTAAACCAGCTATTCCTCTACTGGGAATTTTCCCAGAGGATCTGAAAACATCATATCATAGGGATACATGTGTGCCCTTGTTCATAGCAGCACAATTTGTGATAGCCAAATGGTGGAAACTACCAAGATGCCCATCACCTGAGGAATGGTTGAAAAAGATGTGATATTTTTCCACAATGCAGTATCACTCAGCTATAAAGAATGATAAACTTGAAGTATTTATATTGAAGTGGATGCCACTTGAACATATACTCATAAGGGAAATTAACCAGACACACATGTGTAAATGTCATATAGTCTCCCTAGTATAAGAACTCAAAAGAAGAAATACAAATAGAAAAGTATATTACAATTAAAAGGAAAGCAGGATCTCAAGTACTAACTAATCAAGAGAGGGAAAGGAGAAGAGCTAGGAAACATGACAATGTCAAGCCATATAGTTATATGTAGAAGATGGGCAAGGCAATGATCCTGAGAATTTCCAGAAGATTTTTGAATCTAGCAGTTAATTGGAAAGATTCTCCCCCTGACTAACTATATATACTGATACCTGTGAACTAAGCAAC
>NW_004524595.1:23347438-23352323 GCF_000260255.1 Octodon degus | reverse complement strand
TATTGAAACTGTCCTAGCGATTTGATTTGAAACTGTCTCATTGCTATCTGTTTATCAATAAAATTATGAAAAAATAAAAAATTAAAAAAATAATAAATAGCACCTCATTGTTCTTTCCTCTGGTTCAGCACCAATGGATAAATAAAAGTGATGCACTGATAACCATGGCTTCAGACCACTGCTAAAAGGGTGCCTCTCAATCTGTAACCCAGATAATGTGACCTTTTCCTGCTCCTCCTGCACATACAAGATCTTGGGAAAGCCACCTACATGAATGGTGGGAATCGGTGAGACACATACACTTGCAACAAGTGTTCCTCTCATTTTACCTAGAATAATGCAGGTAGTGAGGGAACATATTCAAGAACAAGGGGCCTTTTCCCCTTTGAAAATCATAGAGTGGCTGGATAAACATGAACATACTTACAGCAGTACCTCAATTCACAAACTTTATCCTATCCATGACTCTCATCACAAATCGAATTGGACAAAACTAAATCAAATTTAGTGATCAGGTTCAATGTTGAACTTATGGGGAAATATAACTTGGTTCTTGTCCAATCTAGTTTGTGACCAGAGTCATGGAAAGAATTAAGTTCATGTACTGAGGTACCACTGCATAGTGTGGGACCTCAACACTACACTGTCACAAATAAATCAATTAAATCAAAAAAAACTTAACAAAGAAATATCAGAGTTGAACCATACCTTTGAACAAATGGACTCAGTCGATAACTACAGAGTGTTTCACAAAGCAATAAAAGACTACACATTCTCCTCAACAGCACATGGAAATTTCTAGTCACATACTAGCCAATAAAGCACATTTAACCAAATGCAAAAGAATTCAAACTATCCCTTGTATATCACTATATCATAGCACAGTGAAACTAGAAATCAATTTAAATGTGGATAAATTAAATAATACATTTTTGCATAATCAATAAGTCACCAAAGAAATTAGTTTTATAATCAAATGTTAGTTGGGCATGATGGTGCATACCTATAATCCTAGCTCTCAGGATGCTGAGGCAGAAGACTTGCTGCAAGTTCCTGGCCAGCCTGGGCTACATAGTGAGTTTAAGAGCAGCCCAAAGTACACATTGAGATCCTGGCTCAAAAACAGAATCAAATGATATTGTTAATACAATATATCAGAATTTATAGGAGAATTTAAGAGAAAGTTTATAACTGTCAATGCCTACTTCATAAAAGCAGAGACAGCCAAGTAAATAACCTAATGATGCATCTCAAGGTCCTGGGAAGAAAAGAATAATCCTAATTCAAAACTAGTACAGAAGGCTCACTTAGGGATAGACTAATCTCAGTGAGACCCCTGTAGCCAATTTCATCCAGTCTTGCTGTTGTTCTTTTTGCAGCTCTGATCTTTCTACAACATTTGGCACCTAGTCGTGGGGCAGACGGGAGACAACTAATTGTAAGTATGAAGCAGGTTGGACCGTTGGGGTACGGTACACCCAGCTGCTACCAACAACAGAAGCTCAGGGAAATGGGGAGCTCCCCTTCAGAAGAAAAAGAATATGTCCATCTTATCCAGACACTGTTCAAGAGAGCAGGAGTAAAAATAAAACCGAAAAGTTTTGAGGAGTTGTTTGCTCTGGTTCGGGAACATTGTTATTGGTTGAAGCCTTCAGGAAAAGCTGTTTAAAATTTAAAAGTTTGGAAGCAAATTATGAGAGTGCTGCATTGTGCTCACTGAATTGAGGGCCTTTTCCCCTTCACATGTGGGCTCTTTGTAGGTTAATTTCCCTAGCTTTGGAACCATTGCAACTGGACTCAGAAGAGTCTAAGAAATATTTGAAAAGGTCAACTTTAGATGCTGATATTGCTAAATCTCAAAAGCAGCTTCCACGCAAATAAGAATCTACACATGTGACCTTTTTATGACCTCTGCCTTCCTCACACTCAAATGCAGAGGGTAACATAGAAAAGAGGACAAAAATAGAGCAGGAGGCCTCTGTGGTACATAGTTATGGTAAGGTTTACCCCCTCAAGATCCCCTACATGAAGGTGCTCCCCGACACTTTCAGTGTCGGTTCTTTAAATTTCTCAATGCTCTGTAGCAGGGATAACTCTGACAAAATGGGTCCTAAAAGGACATTTATGGCATAGCAAACCATCTCCTGTTCCTTGATGTCACTGCTCATGGCGAACCCTTAGGCCACGTCTTTTTTGAGCTGTATGCTGATAATGTTCCAAAAATAGCAGAAAACTTCCATGCACTGAGCACTGGAGAGAAAGGATTAGGTTAAAAGGGTTCCTGCTTTCACAGAATTATTCTGGAATTTAAGTGCCAGGGTAATGACTTCACGCATCTCAGTGGCACTGGCAGCAAGTCCATCTACGGGGAGAAACTCAATAACGAGAGCTTCATCCTGAAGCACACAGGCCCAGACATCTTGTCCATGGCAAATGCTGGGCCAAACACAAACAGGTCCCAGTTTTCCATCTGCACTGCCAAGACTGAGTGGCTGGACAGCAAGCACCTGGTCTTCAGGAAGGTGAAAGAGGGCACACACACAGTGGAGGCCTTGGAGCACTTCGGGTCCAGGAACAGCAAGACCAGCAAGAAGATCACCATCACCAACTGTGGACAGTTCTAACGCGTGTGACTTGTGTGTATCATGGATCACCACTACCAGATCAGACCATTCCTCGGGCTCAGGAGAGCACCCTGTACCCTGCCTGCTTAAAACGCCCCATCATCTCTGCTCTTGTTTCAGGTCTTTGGGTTCCTTGTTTTCCTTACTCCCCTCCAAATGTGCCTGGATTGCAGAGTTAAGTTTATGGTTATGGATAAAACTAAATAATGCTTTTTTAAAAATGAGATATGTGAGCTGCGAGCCAAGGTAAGGCAATTATCACAATTGCTTTCTAAATTGATTGAAAAAAATTGGAGGTTTCTTACTCTGTAGTTCCTCCATCTCAGTTCAAAAAAATTCAGCCCCTGCTGCCATCTTTTGACCTTTTGGCTCCTCCATATGAGGAGAAAGGGGAAACCCCCATAAAACTTTATGAAAATGTGCTATGTCGGGCTCTTGTACAAGGAAGACAACAGGGAGACCCTGAAGCTTATTCTGCCCCTTTGGGTATTTTTCCTCCGGTGGTTCAACAACACCCACCAAATGTCCAACTTCCCTGGGGATATGTACAGTGGGAATACCAGCCTCTGGCATTTAACATTACTAAAGATTTAAAGCAGGCTGTTATGGCCTATGATATCCAACCTTTGTGATTGGATTGATACAATGATTAGCAAATGAACATAGATTAATTCCTCATAATTGGTAAGTTTTGTGCTGTACAATTTTGGAGCCAAGCCAATATTTGCAATTTAGAACTTGGTGGAAAGATGAAGCAGATATTCAACAGAGGGTTAATAGGGGACAAAATCCCCCAGTTAATGTTTCATCAGATCAGCTCACTGGGTCAGGGGCTTGGTATCCAGCCCAGTTGCAGTATGACGATGTGGCTATTGTACAAACTTGTATTTGTTCCTTGAGGGTGTGGGAAAAGGTGGAAATGCCAGGGGATGCTCAAACATCATTTGCTAAAGTTCTCCAATCTAATAAGGAGCCGTATGTAGATTTTGTCTTCTGATTAAGGGAGAGGCTATACACAAAACGGTAAAAGCACCAGATTTGAGGGATTTATTGTTACAGAATTTGTCTTTAGAGAATGCAAATACCGAATGTCAAAAGGCTCTGTGTCCCTTAAAGGCACAGGGTGCATCGTTGGAAGAATATATCAAGGCCTGCATTGATACTGGGTCAGAGCCATACAAAGCTAGTTTATTGGTGGGTTGCCTTACACTCTTTTTTTTAAACAAAATCATACCAAATGTTTTAAGTGTGGAAAAATGGGTCATATGAGAAAAGATTGCAGAAAAGAACAAGATAAAAGGGAAAAAGGAGATAAGAATACCAAGACTGCTCCAGGAATTTGTCTGAGATGTGGAAAAGGTAAACATTGAGCTAATGAATAATGCTCCAAACTTGGTAAGCATGGCCAACACTTACAATCTCAGGGAAACTGGAGAATGGGCCTATCATCCAGGAGCCTGGAAATAAACCATTGGGAATACCCCCAGTTTCCACTGGACAGCCCAAATTTCAATTAAATGCAGGGTCGCAGATGTTTTCCATGTAACAATCACACACCCCACCCCAGAAGTGTAAGCACAGCTTTAGATCTGATGGCTGCAGAAAATCAGCTTTTGCTCCAAGCGTGAGGAATCAACAAAATTAAAGCTGGAGTTTTTAGCCCTATTCCAAAACATTCTGTAGGTCTGACTGTAGAAAGGAGTGGTATTACTACCCAAGGAATATCTGTACATTTAATAATTATTGACAGTGAATATGAAGGAAAATCTTTTCAAATTAAAACTCAGCAGACCCAGTCCTAGCACAGGCCCGGTGAGTGTGTGGGAGAGCTTCCAGCTACTCTGTGCCAAGGGTACCTACTGGTAATAGCCCAGGCGCAGCATAGGTGAGACCCTCTTCCACCCCCTTGGGACGCCCCCCACCACACTGCAGCACTTCCTCAACCCTGCCTGACAAGTAGGAATTTGTGCTGAGTTCCGGGAATCCCCAGACCCAGTCCTACCCAGCCCTAGTGAGTGTGTGGGAGAGCTTCCGGCTACCTTGGGCCTGCGTGACCTACTGGTCCCAGCCAGGTGCAGCGTGGGTGACACCCACTTTCACTCTCTTGGGACATCTCCCTTCACTCCGTAGTACCCCCCACACACCCCATCCACAGAGTAGGAATTTCTGTAGTGTTCTGGGAACCCCCAGATCCAGTCCTAGTCCAGGCCCACTGAATGTGTGGGAGAGCTGCCTTTCCCACCTACTCCACCTTGTCCCCT
>NW_004524595.1:23330257-23340625 GCF_000260255.1 Octodon degus | reverse complement strand
AAGTAAAGCCATGGTGTTATGTTGAGCTGTAGGGGACTCAGGTCAACAATTTCTGACATTGCCAGTCAAGCGGAAGACCCAATACCATTATGGACTACTGAACTCTTTTAGAATATTTTGCTGAATTTACACACCTATAATATTTAAATGATGGAACTTGGCAAAAAAAGGGGATACAGATGAATATCCATTTTGTATCTGTGTATTCAAAGTGGTTAGGATAGATATATAGTTACATTCTCTTAATGACTAGAGGAATTTGTACTAATGGTGTTTGTAAATAAGATATCAAGTCCACGTCTTGTACAGCAATTAACCACTAGGAAGAATGTATGCAATGTGTTAATTATTGAAACTATCCTACCAAGTTGATTTGAAACTGTCTCATTGCTATTTGTTTCTCAATAAAATTATGGGGAAAAAATTAAAATTAAAATAAAATAAAATCTCAAGAAAACAAAACATCCAGCAGTCAGAGCCAGAGTGACAGTGCGCACACTCAGTGCTGCACACAGAGGCCATGACCACAGGGCCATAGCTCCCTTAGATCTCTAGGAGATAATGTGGGCTCCAAGAAACACTTTGTAGTTACTAAGACAATTAAGCTGCTGCTAGCAGCTTGCCCAGCACAGGTAGAGAGTAAAGTCAATCAAAAAGCCCCAGTGCTAGATGGGCTTCAGGTTTTGTTTGGTGTAATCAATGCTGTTTATTCAGGAAAATCAAAGTTATAAGTCTATCCAGCCAAACCATTGTTTAAACTACACCAGATTCTTATATTGCTCAATTGGTTATTTTAAAGGCTTTCCAAATGCAAATATGGGTGGACTCCAGGTAGGGCAGCTACAAAGGTGAAAGGCCATTGCCCCAGGATATTCTAAAAGATTACTTAAAATTCTTTTAATTCCTAGTAAGTTTGATTACTTGTTTTACTGTCCTAAATTTAAAATGGCATTAGAAATAGGGCTTTGATATTTTACAAACAAATACAAAGATTTAAAGTAATATGTAAAAGTCTTGGAGTTTAAACAGTTACTTGATTTTGACATCCCATTTAAATAACAAAAGGCCCAATGGTGGCTTCCAAGGGGATATAAGCTATGATAGTGTCTTCCTATTTGGGTCAACTTACACAACAAAAATATGTTGTGCCCCAAACTGTTCAGATCAACCACTCATGATTTTCAGACTTTATTTGATAATATTAATTGATTCCATCTTGATTTTGGACTAATTTCTCTGGTGTTCTTGACTATCATTATCCTTCAGATAAGTTAAATTAATTTGATTTTTTTTTACAGATAGGTCATTTTAGGTTAAATGAGAAAAATGTATGGTTTCCTCTTCCAAAATGTAAAATACAGATTTCTCACCCTATGATCAAAGTTCTATTAAAACAAAAGTGGAATCAATCTTGCCAACTTCACTTGTTAATACATACTATTAAATTTTTAAACTTCAACAGAAAGACAAACCAGGTAAGAGAAAAAAGACTAAAAAGTGTCCTTTGGAGAGATCTCCATACTGGACAATAGAAGGGACTCAGTCCACTACTAATTTGGGGTAGACGGTATGCTTGTGTTTTTCCAGAGAATGCTAACCAACCTATTTGGGTACCAGAGTATATCATAAGGCTATATCGTGAAGCCAGATCTCAAGAACTAAACAGCAATGAGGCTAGATCTAGCCTGGGGCCTATTCAAGAAACTGAAAAAATGGAAATATAAGGTCTAAAGAGGTGATAAAATATGTAAAAATAGTTGAGCTAAATTTTTTCAGTATTAAGACAAAAATATAAAAATACAAAATATGCATATTAATTATAGATAAAAGATTTTATTCCTTCCAGATTTTTCTAATAAGAGATCTCTGATAATTGACAAATATCAGAATCTGGCTAGTCTACTTATAATTATAAGTTTCTAAAAATTGTAATAGAGTTACTATAATTTAATTTGGCTAAAGATTTATTTGCGTGCACTTTTGATTTTATGAGGATGTTTATGTGTCTGTGTATTTATGTGTTTGTGTGTCTTTCAATGAACAGCTGTTCCTCTTTTTTAATTTGTTCTAAATATAATGAGATATAGACTTAAAAACACATTTTTTCCTAAATTACCAGATAGTCAAAGTGATATTAAAATTGATTTATACACAATACATCATAAGGTTTAAGCTAATTAAACAAAAATTCACTAGGGTGGGCAAAAATTATGAAAGGAGTCCAATTGATGAGTAAGAGGCATGGCCAACTTTTTTATTCATTACTGAGGAGCTCCCAATAATCTCAGTAGTCTCTTAGGAGACACATTCAATAAGTAGGTCATTGGTTAAAAGATAAAGTTTTTCAAAAAAAGTTACAATAAGGTTTTCTCTTTAAAGATGGCTTTGGTACAAAACTAAATTAAGAAACAAAGGTTTTCATATGTGTATGGCTATTCACTATTGTTAATCTCATGGTATATTAAGTGTATTTATGATTCCAGGTATGCAGGTCTTTCAAAAAATAAAACAAGTGTTGCTTATTGGAAAAAAATTAGTACAAGGAAGGAAATTATGTAGCTTAGAGAAGAAATCAATGGAATTGAGACTAAAAACTTCAAAGAATCAATACGATATCTGGTTTTTTGACAATGTAAACAAAACAGGCAATTCTTTGTCCGTCATACCTATACATCACTGCCAAGTAGGCTTCATCCAAGGGATTCAAAGATGGCTCAACATACACAAATCAATAAATGTAATACATCACATAAACATGGACAAGAGATAAGTCACATGATCATCTCAATAGATGAAGAAAAAGCCTTTAACAAAATCCAATATCCATTCATAATAAAATCTCTGAAAAGAATAGTTATAGAAGGGTCTAAATCAGACAAAGACCATTTTTGATAAACCTACTACCAACATCATATTATAGATAAAAACATCATATGGAAAAAAACTGAAAGCTTGCCCTTTAAAATCAAGAAAAAGACAAGAATTTCACTCCTGTTCACTATAGTATGCCTGTTGAATGTAGTATTTGAATGAAGGAAAGAGAGAAAAAAGGAGAATGCATATAGGAAAGGAAAAAGTCAAATTTTTATTATTTTCAGATCACATGATTCTTTACATAAAAGAAGGAAAAAATTCCACCAAAAGACTCTCCTAGAATTAAGAACCAAATTCAGCAATTTAGTAAGATACAAAACCAACACAAAAAATTCAGTATCATTCCTGTAGCATAACAATGAATTCACTGGGAATGAAGTGAAAAAAGAAAACATTAGAAAAATGAAATACTTAGGAATTAACCTAGCAAAGGAAGTTGAGCTTGCTTCTTTACAGTGACCTTTAAAATGAAAACAACAGAACTCTGAAGAGAACAACAATAATGAAAAGACATCCCCTTTTCCTGGATAGGCGGAACCAACATAGCCAAAATGGCCATAGTCTCAAAACCAATATACGTATTTAATGCAATCCCAATTAAATTCCAACAGCATTCTTCACAAAACTAAAGAAAACAATCTTAAAATTCATATGGAACCAGGAGAGACCCAGAATAGCAAAAGCAATCCTAGGCAACAAGAGCAAATTAGGAAACATCAGGGTCCCAGATTTCAAGTTATATTACAAAGCTACAGTGATAAAAACAGCATGGCATTGACACAAAAACAAACATATGGATAAAAGGAACAGAACAGAGAATGAAAAATAACTCAGGCACTTTCAGCTACTTAATCTTTGATAAAAGGGTCAAAATATATCCTGGAGGAAGAGATAGCCTCTTTACTAAATGGTGCTGAGAAAAATGGTGATCTACGTGCAGAAGATTGAATCTAGGCCCAAATCTCTTAACTTACTCGACTGAAATAAAAATGGATCAAGGATCTAAATGTTAAAACAGAAACAATCTGCCAGAAGATAAAGTAGTTAAAGCACTTAGAGAACTAGGTATAGGCAAGGACTTTCTGAAGAGACTCAGAATTACATAAAGCATAACATCAAGAAGCAGCAATTAGAATCATATAAAATTAATAGGCTATAAGGAGAGTCACATGGAGAGAAAACATTTCCTCAGGCTTTCACAGAGAGCAAATTGGTCAAGCAATCCGTGACTCATCCACGTGGCTGACATTGACAAAGGTTCTACAAACTGAGGTACAGGATCTCAGGATAAATCCTGAGGGGATTTGACTGACCTTATCAGGTCCAAAAGCTACAACTCTGGTTGCATAGGTCCTGCTTTACCTTGGTCTTAAACATCCAGCAGAAAAGTATAAAAATGAAGTATAAGAAGTAAAGCCATGTTGTCATGTTAAGCTGTAGGGGACTCGGGTCAACAACTTCTGACATTACCTGTCAAGTGGGAGACCCAATACTATTATGGACTACTGGACTATTTTGGAATATTTTGCTGAGTTCACACCTATAATATTTAAATGACAGAACTAAACAAAAAAAAGGGGATACAGATGAATGACCATTTTGTATCTGTGTATTCAAAATGGTTAGGATAGATATACAGCTGCATTCTCTTAATTCAATGAACAGAGGGATTTGTTCTAATAGTGTTTGTAGATAGGATATCATGTCTGCATCTTGTACAACAAATAACCACTAGGAAAACAGTATGCAATGTGTTAATTATTGAAACTGTCCTACTATTTGATTTGAAACTGTCTCATTGCTATTTGTTTCTCAATAAAATTATGTTTTGGTGGAAGCGGGGATTAAACTCAGGCCCTTGCACTTGCCAGGGAAGCGCTTATTCTACTGTGCTATCTCCCCAGGCCATTCAATAAAATTATGGGAAAAAAAGGGTGGTAGAAAGCACAGCTAGAGTAGGGAACAAGGTCTGGAGCCCAGCGATTTCAGAGATGACTTTTGAAGTCTGCGCAGTCCTACAGATAACCCACTACGACTACTGGACTATATTGGATTATCTTGCTGAATTCATGCACCTACAATATTTAAATGGCAATGGAATACCCATCTCTGACAAAATTAAACAAAAAAGGGGATACAAATGAAGGACCATTTTGTATCTGTATATACAAAATAGGTTAGATATACAGCTACTTTCTCTTAATTCAATGAGAAGTAAGATTTGTACTAATAGTGTTTGGACAGGATATCATGTCTGCATCCTATACTATGAATAACTACTATGAAGACAGCAATATACAATGTATTAATTATTGTAACTGTCCGACTATCCTGTTTTGAAACTGTCTCATTACTATTTGTTTCTAAATAAAATTAATAAAAATAAATAAATAATTAAAAATTTAATAGGCTTCTCCACAACAAAGGAAGCAACCAAAAGACTGAAGGAAAAAAAAAGACTGAAGGTACAATCCACAGAATGGGAAAAATTTTGCCAATCATTCCTCAGATGACTAATATCTAGAATATGTAAAAAAAAAAAAAAAAAACAAAAGCCACTCCAACAAATGAGGTGTTACATCCATGTACCAATTCTCCACCAAGAATGTAGTCATATGTACTGATTAAAAATAAAAATTGAATAGAAAGAAAATAATGGGTGGGACAAGAGCCCAATGCATTTGTCTAAGGCCCCACACATGGAAATAATGAGGCTGGAGAAAACAAGAAACCCCCATGGCACTGAGACAAGCACAGCCCATGCCCAGTGAATGTAGACAACCAACTAGGAAACACCCAAGTTTCCCTCTCCAGATGGTGTAGTTCATGAATATCACCACTCTGTACTCTTGATAAGTGTACAACAACTAATATCTGATATTTTCTTTATAGGAGCTATGAAATAATTTGAAAGAATTCAAAGACCACAAACTCACACATGCAAAGATGTTCTGATATCCTAACATTCAGATAGAGACAGAAATGTGGCTATTTGTGTCTCAGGCCCAGTTCCACCAGCTGCTTCCCAGGCACCCCTGGCTTAGGCCCCTTTTGACCTCTGAAGAAAACTTCATCACAGGAACATAAAATAGGGCATGAGCACCAGAGGAAGAAATGGGAGAACACGTGTCGCAGAGACATTTGCTCCTAATTGGCAGAGGATTGGCCTAGGAGATAGCCTCCTGTCTGATTGTGACCTGTCAGCTTCCCAAGGCTCTGTGCTCAGCTCCTGAGTGCATAGACTCTACCCACACTCACTATGACAGGGCAGCAGTAGCCCCCAGCTTCTGAGCACCGTTTCCATGCTATCCGCTGGGCTAAAACTTGGTGTGCATTACCTCAGCTCTCACAACCTGTGTGTTAGGATGGATGCTCCCTCATAAAGAAAGGGAAACAGAGGTATGGAAGAACCAATCTCTTGCCCAGACTTAAACACCTGGTAGTGGGAAGAACTAGAATCCCAGCCCAAGACACTTGGCTCCAGAGAATTTCTCCAACCATCACAAGCTAGGAAAAGACATCTGGAAAAAACTTCCTGGAAAGAGTGCAGCTGGCCACCTGTTGGCCCTGACTAATAAGAAGGAAAATTCAAGATTGGTAGTACTGCTTCCTCTTGGAACAGCTTAAATTTCTGATCTGTTCCTAAAGAGACAGCCCAGAATACTTAGCCCTGATTCCAACTGGTCACTTTCAGCACCAGAGAAGAAAGTCACAGAGAATGACAGGGAGAGCTTTCCTGACCTCCTTAATGTTTATGGTACCAATTAACCAGAGGTGGTCCAGTGCCCAGCTCTCTACATGCTTCTTGGTGCAGCCATGCTGACCCAGGGCTGTCCAGAGAAGCACTGTGACTATGAAAGTGTGACAGACATGGGGGTGTGGAGTTGTCCCTCCTCTCACTCCACAAAACACTTTCTCCTGTACTCAGCCAACATGCTCTACAAGCCTCAACGCCCAGCAAGGGGGCATGTGCCTAAAGCACTCTAGGAAGCTGAGGCAACAGGATCACAAGTTTGAGCCCAGCCTGGGCAACTTCAGAGACTTGGTGAGACAAAGATAAAAGACTAAAACTCGCTGAGGATAGAGCTCAGTGCAAAGAGCCTGGGTTCAACCCCCGTTGCCAAAAATAAAGGCTCTAGTGGGGACACTGACACCCTCATTCTCCTGGGAAGAGCCCTGCAGATGGCTGACTGCTGCTGCCCTCTGTAGGTACTCCAGTTTGGACTTTGCAGCCCTGCCAGGTTCCCAGATGTCACGACCCTGATGACATCAAATGGAACAGAAAATAACAGAATAAAAAAACACTTGGCTGGGCTCAGCCAACCCACAAAGTTATTACAAATAATGTAACAAAATGCTGGCTGTTTCATGCCATTAGGCTTGGCACAGTTGGTCACACAGTGAAGGCTGGATCACAAGGCTCTGTTGGCCCCCTGGGTTTCTGGGACAGACTTGTCATTATTTACCATCCACTGGAAAGGCTTCCCTCACAACATCCCCTGGATTCAGTGAGAATCTAATTAAGTAATGTTTCTTCTTGTTCTATCTTACTTGCTGGAAAGGTAAAACTGAAATAAATAAATAAATAAATAAATAAATAAATAAATAAATAAAACCAAGCACAATTGCCACGTAGATTGACCTTTCTAAAAAGCGCTTCTAGATGAAGCTTCAGTTTCACATGGAACCTATGTAGGATTAACCTCAACTGTGAGAGATGCTGGACCTCCAAGGATTTGTGAATGGTGAGATTGGGAGGCTGGAGGGGATTCAGGAACTCAGGGAAAGAGCATGCCTGACTTGTGGCCCTTGTCACCGCTTAAAACCCAATTTGGGCTAATGTCTGTAAGTGGAGAATAGCTATTAGAAAATCAATTAATTAGGGTCTTGTTGGCTCTCCTAATGTCAACTCTAATTATTTGTTTGTTTGATCTGAGGTACCCTTAAATTATTTATAATCACTCTTGCCAACCAACAAAAGATAATAAAGTTGAACGTCACAAGTATGTGGGAATTAGAGGAAAGCTTTTATCCTAACTGGGCCATCTCAGGCAGGATTTTCAAAGCCTGAGCTTTTCTTCCAGATAAAGTCTCTTACTGAAGTTAATAAATGACTAACTCCATAATAAATTTTCAAAAAGGGTGATAATTAATTAAATTTGCTTAGGGAAAAAAAAATCCTACGTCCAAAAACATTTGTTCAGAATGAAAGAACAAAAGTATTTCTTTATTATCTTACCTTCTCTTCCCAGAGGTTGTTTTCTTGAATAGTATGACTTCAGTACCCACCTCCCTGGGAGCTCATGGAGCACACTTCCAGGTGGGTGTCTGGGTGGGCCATGGGGGCATGGCCTTGGGTCCGTGTCTGGTGCCTTTCATGCTAGCAATATTCTCCTTTGCTTCCCAGATGCCAAGAACTGAGCAATTCCACTCTGCCACACCCTTCTGCCATGATGTTCTTGCCCTGGGGCCAGCCAGCTGTGGGCTGACCACCCTTAAAACATGTGCTACATTAAACTTCTCTTCCTCCAAGTTGTGGGTGTTGAGTATTGTGTCCCTGTAACAGGAAAGCTAGCTAACACACATAGGATATGGAAAAAAATGCACACTCTGGAGGGAACCCAAGGCAGACACCAAGTAATCACTCTGCTCAACAGCATGGACACACCTAGTAGGTTCACAGCCTGTGGGGGAAAAAACTAATTCTATCTTCATTGCTCAAAAATACACTTGACCCGTATCAATAGATAAGTCAAACTTATTTTTCTTGGTTACACAGCTGAATTTCTGCCTAATTCTTTAGTTCTCATTTTTATTCCATTTTGTTATAAAAGAAAAGAATCGAGATTCCATTTTCAGCTTGAGAAAAATGGAAAACTCTCTCTCTAGCAACATTGGAAAGTGGCTCTTATAACAAAATAATTACCTAATTAAAGTGCTCAATTGAATCAGTTACCATAAGCCCAATTAAATCAGGCTGCCAACAGCAATATATTATACCTGATAAGGAGAGTTAGTGAATAGATGGACCCAGAGTATGAAGATCACACTCTCCGTTACACTCCGGGAGTGGGCTATTTGTTCTTCCTGTTAAAGTGTGCTCATCTTCCCAGTGAAATATTGTTTGTTAATATGCCAGTCCCTGGGAGTAAGGATACTAAATACCTATGCACTAATTCAGGAACCCAAGGCCAGATATTTACTATGTGAATGGACCCCTAGCCATGGCTTATGAATGGAATGAATGACTAGTTTGTCATAAAATCTCGTTTCTTTTCCTTCATGTGGGATTGGAGGAGTCTGGTCTATCCGTGCAACTGAACCTATTAATATTTTTCTTTAATCAATGGAAAATATCTGTCCATTTTCTAGCCAGAAAATCACATTTCTTTGAGCTCTGTGCTGTTTCTTCATCATGTTAACGGAGCAGGCTTTTATTCTCACCTCCCTCTCCAGAAGGAAGAGGCCAGGGCTCTTCTCTTTTCCACTTTTGACCTCATCTATTGACATCTGTCTGTGCACTGAGACAAGTCATCCATGATTTTGCTCCTGTTCCATCATGGTTTCTGTACCAATGAAATAAATAGAATATAGGATACAAGTAGGATAAATATGAGAAAACAATACAAGGAATCCCCAACTTGTGATGGCTCATTTTATGATTTTTTTTTGGCTTTGCACTTTTGCAAAAGGCTTCAGCAGCAACCATGCTTGGAGCATTGAACTTTGACCTTTCCCCCAAGCTACCGATAGGCTGTCTAGTACTCTTTCATGATTCTTGGAGCCATAGCTCTCATAAGGGTGGACAACTAGAAATACATTTTCACTCTCCTTGTGTTTTGGCATCCATTATCTGATTCAGTTTTCCTGCCCCCACCACCATTCCCAGACTCTAGTAACCACTATTCCACATTCAGATTGACCCCAAGTTTCTACATGTGAGAACATGCATTGTTTGTCATTCTGTATCTGATTATTTTACCTACCATAATGTCCTGCAATTAATAGTAGCATATCATTTTCGTGGCTTTTTTTTTTTTTTTTTTTGCTATTGTGGCTTATATCTCAGCATAATCCCCAAAACCTCATGTGCTCAAAGTGGGGCTTTGGGGAGGTAGCTGGACCAAGGGTGTGAACTTGGATTAAGAGGGTGTGATAACTAAATTAGTCCACTGACTGGTTTAATATAGTCCTGAGTGTGGATGATTGAAAGGCTCACCCTGGGTGTAGGTAGCACAATGCAAAAGGCTTATAGCCTGGATGGGGAAAAAGGGAAAGGAAGGCTTGCTCTTCTGATGCTTCCCTGCCTTCTGCCTCCCCTGCCATGGACGGTTTCTCTTCTCAATGCCCCTCTGCCGTGACACCTTCTTTGGAGCCAGCCAATTATAGACTGAAACCTCTATAAACTGTGAGTCAAAAAAAAAAAAAAAAAGCAAAAAAAACCTTCTAGGGCCAGGAAGATGGCTCAGTAGAATAAGATCTTGCCTGGCAAGC
>NW_004524595.1:23314027-23330157 GCF_000260255.1 Octodon degus | reverse complement strand
TTCTGCAATAAAGTAAATAAATAAATAAAGCTTTCCTCCTTTAACTTGCAGGTATTTTACCTCAACAACCAGGAACGTAACTAAGATAAGGATGAATATTTCCTTACTCACATTTTCCTTATCTATTCATCATATATGAACTTCCAGGTTAATTCTGTATCTTAGCTATTCTGAATAATGCAGTGATAAATATAAGTATACAATTATCTCTTTGATGTGTTGATAACACTTCCTCATTCCCTTTGGGCATGTATAAAGTGGGATACCTGAATCACCTGGAAGATTTATTTTTACTTTATCGAGAGAATTCCATATGATTCTTCATAATGGTTATGCTAATTATATTCCAACCAACTATGTATAAGAGTTTCCTTTTCTTTATATTCTTAACAGAACTTGTTTTTGTCTTTTTGATGATAGCCAACCTCACTGGGTAAGATAATATCTCATTGAGTCACTGTAGTTTTCATCTTCATTTTGCTGATGGCTAATGATTAAGTACTGTGTTCTCTACTACAGGGAGTGACTATAGTTCACAACAACCTATTATATGTTTTGCAAATAACAAGGCAAGAGGAAATTTTGAGCTCCTCAAAGTGTCAAAGACCAAGTAATGATAAGCAGATAAAAACACTAATAACCCGGATGTGATCAATATACGTAATATACATGTATTGAAATGTCATACTGTATTTCATAAACATGTCTAAATATTGTCAATCAAATTGATTTTTAAAGTGCTTAAAAAGATGGAAATGTTAACCATCAGATTAGTTCTTTACCCATTATATAGATACATTGTAACATCACCCAAAATGTGTTCAATAAAAATAGTAACTCATATTATTAATTACTCTTAAGATGTAGGTTCAACTTCCATCATTTTCAGTGTACCCTGGTTGGCCACAGGCATCCCCACCACAAGTCAAGGAGCACGTACATGCCAAGCATGGTGTCTAAAGCTGACCAGTTTGGATGGGGGTCAGTAAATTGGAGAAGGTATGCAAAAATATCACTAGATAAGCTTTTGAGGGCAATAAAAAGAAAAGAACCCAGAAGCCAGTCCCAGAGTTTTCTGTTCCTGTCTCCACATGTTGTTGTAGCTTATAATAAGGTCCTTTTTTCTAAAGGTGTCTGAGTGAATCTCTGTTGTTAACTAAAAGTATGATTACAGGTGGGTGATTTTCTCAGTCTGTGAAACCACCTGAAATGTATAGCAACTGCTTCGGAGATATTTGAGAAGTTCACAGAAATTCAGAAAAATGCCTGTCTTAATGTCATCTGAACCATGTATCTTTCTCAAAATAGCTTACAGTTTTTACTCATGTTGTAAAGATAATATGATGTACATTTGCCTTCATCAAATAGGAATTTGGTTTAACAGATTCCATCTTTATGTTTTTGAAATCATAAGGGGACCTAAAAATTTCTCCCCAGTAGAGTGAATGCATCCCAATGGTTACTAATTCAAGAGCTTTTATCTATTATCAGGAAAGTATTTCTTGACTTTGGCTGGCTGATGCTGCTAATATTCATCTTCAATGATTCCTATTCACCTTTTTTTAAATATTACCAATGCTTTGTTACAGTTTTAAAGTATCTTTCGGAAATTTCTGTGAGTCTATCACTCACTTCACCTCCAAGCACTTTGACACCCCCGCCTGAGTCAGCCCACAGAGTGAGAAGCAGGGAATTGGGGCTGCTAGAAAAGTGGCCAAGCCAGAAAGTGAGGCTTTCCTACCCGTGACGGGCCCGGAGGACTGAGCTCAGAAGCCGCTCTAATGAGAGAATTCTTTAAGGAACAAGAAAACAGTTGCAAAAAAGCAGCTAAGAACTTATGAAAATAGAAGAGGAAAATCAGCAATTTCACATGAATGTTAATGCACACTGAGTCCATGAATCCATATAAAGTTTATTGCAAAGAGACTTTGCTGTGATTATAGTTAAGACACAAAGTTGCCCAGAAAGCACAGATTTTAGACTTAACAAGTCTTCTCATTTCTCTTCTCAAATCTCCATTTCCAGCCTTGTCCCTGGCCCTCCTTCCTACTGATAACTGAGACTTCTCTGTGTACACCCAGTGTTCTGAGCTAGCCCACTGCCTAGGGGCCTTGGGCTCTTGAGGGATTCGGTGGGTGTGAAAACACGTTATAAAATGGAAAGAGAAGCATCCTGTGGGGCAGACTGCAGGGAGCACTCCTTAATAAGATACACAACAGAGGCTGGAGGCATGTGCAGATATTCTGTCCCCCTCCCAGGGACTGAGTGTCCTCCTTCTCCTCCTCCAGTCTTCCTGAGGAACAGAGACCACGGGGAGTAAGTCTGCTTAGGCACATTTTCTCCTCCTCTTCAAGAGGTACCAGATCATACCATAGTCTTGACACTCATGCTGACCACTGACTGGACCCAAGCTAGACAGGGCTTTCTCTCAGAACTTGAGAAATGAGTCCCTAATAGGTCCCTCAGTAACTGCAAGCACTAATCAAACTTTGTTGATCTGTGAGCAAGGACATGCAGGGCCCAAGCTTGGGGAGATGCTGCTCCCAACCTCTGCATGTAGCAGCAGAACACAAATTAATCTATAGACAGGAATTAACAAAACAAATGAAGAGAGGGAAGCTAAGACAGTATCAGAGGGGGAAGGAGAGTGAGAGGGGTCATGGGGCTGGTTACCTCAGGTCCTTCTGGTGTGCCGTTCTGGCATCACTGTGTCCTGACACCCGCTTGCAGTTCCTGACTTTGACTGTCTTCAGCTCTCTTGTAATCAGTATCTTCTCATTTAAACTTGTAAGAGCTGTTCACTGCCTTTCAAGTAAAGATGATTAGCACCATGGCAACACTGATGATGCTGATGCCCACCGGTTCCTAAGCTCCACACACCTTGGAACATTGCTCTGTGCACCCTCAATTAATCTTCATGGCACATGTATGAAGAGCGTATTGCTGTTTCCCAAATGTTCATAATCATGGAACATGGAACATCTATTTTCTCAGGAACACATATCTCATTCTAAGTGAAATATATGAAGTGGTAGATCTTCTGCGACTGTCTCGGTCAAGAATCCAGTGCCTGAGTTGAGCAAATGCAAGCCAGTGGTACATTTTACAAAATTGTTTTACTAAGAGTTATCAAATACCATCAACTCTGAGATGTTTTGAATGATAAGAATTCATCATTTTTATTTATTTCTTCAACATTTTATTTTGAAAATTTTCAAACATAAAGTTGAAATTATAGTAAGATATACATTCTTATCCTTTATTTGTGTTCATTTGAGATCACTTAAATTATTAAAAGCTACCACATGTGTATGTACATATATACAAATATAGTATATAGTTATATATATATATATATATATATATATATACACACACACACACACAAATATACATTTTTGCTAAATTAAAAATAAGTTGCAGGTAGTCGCCTGACATCATACTTCCAAACTGTAGTAAGCTGACCAGAGAATAAAAACAAGTTCCTACAGAACTGCAGTGTCACTACCACACCTGAGAAATTCAATATTACATTGCAGACACATTTAATCTATAGTTTGCTTTGGGTTAAATCCTGTCTTTCCTCCTTAAAATCGTGTGTTGAAGCCCTGACTCCCATGTTACAGAAGGTAGTTAAAGTTAAGTGAGGCATGAGGGTGGGATCATGATCGATGGAATTTGTGTCCTTTCACGAGGAGGCACCTGAGCTTTCTCCAGCTGCCTCGCTTTCCCTTGCTGATGACCCTGCCCACATGCTCACATACATGCACTCAAATGTGCAAAGGCTTAGCTCAGTGAAGAGGCCACGTGAGGACACAGCAAAGATCCAGTGGTGTGCAAGCCAAAAGACCGCTCCCCAAAAGCCAAATCTGATAGAACCTTGAAATTGGGCTTTCCAGCCTCCAAAACCAAGAAAATAAACTTCTGTTGTCTAAGCCACAGGCCTGCAGTACGGTATTTTGTTATAGCACCCTGAACAGACAGATGTAGAGTTAGACTTCATGTTCCTCCTAGCTACCAAAAAAATTGGGTTTTGTTTTATTGATATTATATTTGCTTTGCTTTTTTCCCAATTCTGAGATCTCAGAAAGAAAGAAAGGAGGCTGGGCGAGCGACTCGCGTAGCTGTGGCGGCCCAGGCGCCCTTCCGGTTCTCCCCATCGACAACATGCTCCAGTTCCTGCTTGGATTTACTTTTGGAAACGTGGTAGGAATGTACCTGGCTCAGAACTATGACATACCAAGCCTGGCTAAAAAACTTGAAGAGATTAAAAAGGACCTCGAAGCCAAGAAGAAACCCCCTAGCTCCTGAGGCTGCTGCAAGCACTGCGTTCTCTACACACTGCTCTCCTGCCTGCGGTGGCCTCCCTGGCCTTCTGTTCCCAAATTTTTCTGTGTGCCGTCTCCAGTGTCAGCGATTTTCCTCTTTGCTAGACTACATGGCCTCAGTGTGAAAATGGGGTCCCGAGTCAGGAACTATTCTTCACAATTTCAGCTCCTCATGTCTTCCCATGTCTTTTTTCCAGCTCTTTGGGAGGCTCAAAGACTGAAATTATGGTGCTAGGCTGGCAGATTCAACCTTTGTTTAGTAGTTTCCTCTCATTTTTGGGATTCCTATTTCTTGTCAAAAGAAAAATTGCGATGTTTGTATAGTTGATCAGATACAAATAATGTTGAATTCACAGTTTAGTGATTATAATGGGTGCTTGTTAAACATTTGTTACTAAACTTTTTGTTTTGAACTATTAAAATTAATATCTAGAACCCAGTTTCTAGTGAATTATCTACTTATTTTATATTCTTGTCAGGCTGCTCCATAGTTGATAACCGGTAAGTCAAATTTCTATTGATTAATTGAGAAAATATATTCTGAGAATCTTACAAATAGCTGAAGAACTAAAAAATGCAAAATAATGTTTTTTGTCTTATTAAGTATGGATGTTTTTCCTTAAGGGTGTATTTGATCTGACTCTTTCTTTCAAAAGATGCATTCTTGGCATTATAGGTACAATTGACGTTATGTAATAAAGTTGATAAAAGAAATGTTAAAAAAAAAAAAGAAAGAAAGAAAGAAAGACATAAGAACGAAAAAAAGCCACATACTGCATTTGATTTTTGTGTCTCAGTCTCTTTTATTCTGATTCCTCCTGCTGTTTTGATCATTTAATAGGCGTCTTCATTTTGATTATCTTTCTTTCTAAAGTGTTGCCACTGATAATGGTAAGATGTCCTCAACTGTAAGATGAATTCTGCTAAATGTCAATATTTAGTATGTTAAAATACAAGAGGAAAGGTGTGTCTTCAAATCGATGGAAAGTGGTATTTCTACCTGGGTTTGTTAGAAAGAGAAAGTTGCAGACAATAACTAAAAGATAAAGAATACAACCACTAAGAAGGCAATTTTTTAAGTAAATTTTTTACTGTATTGGACAGTAGCTGACAGGTTTCAAGTGTATAAAGCTCCCTTCCTTCAGTGGAAGAGCTTCCTAACATAGCTAAGAAAACAAGAGGTACTGGGGAAAAAAAGCAAGTGGATTTAAACTGTAAAGTTAAGATTTTCATTTAGAAATAAAGGAGTTTTATCCAGTTAGAAATACTTCTTAAAATTATCAAGAAGGGTTGGTGAAAAGTGCTGTATGTGTACCCATGTTCATAGCAGTGCAATTTGTCATAGCTAAATCCTGGAAACAACCCAGATGCCCAACAACTGAGGAATGGATAAAGATATGGGGTTTTTACACAATGGAGTATTATTCAGCTATAAAACAATATAAATTTGAGGCTTTTGTCAGTAAATGAATGCAACTAGAGACCATACTCTTAAGTAAAATAAATCAGACCCACGCATGCAAACATCGTATTGTCTCCTCAATGTGAGAACCTGAAAGAGAAAATGGAATCTTAAGGGTGCAATAGATACTGGGAAAAGGGAATGAACTTATTCAAAAGGAAAGAGTTACTGAGTTGAGGAGGACAGGAGAGGGAGCAGGAGAAAGAGATTTATCTATGTATGAAAGCAGGATGGTTTAGACAACTGTACTACGGATTTCTGCTGGTGTATGGAAAGGAGCAGATAATGCTTAATTTGTTTTGTCTCCTTTTTCAATTGTTTCTTCTTTTTATCCTCTTAATTTCTTATATATTTCTTTCTTTTTTTCTTTCTTCTTTCAATTTTGCATGCATATGTCTGGTAATATGAATAACTCACTGGAAGAAAACACCATGAATTACAACAAATACTGTGAAATTCATGTTATTTTGTTAAGTGAAATTCTGTATCACTTGCAATTTTTCAATTTTAACACTATTTTGTACTCTATTTATAAAATAAATAAAATGATAAAATAATACAAAAGGTTGGTAAGTCTCTTTCCCCAGAAATGAGATCAGATCAACTGCTTAGTGATAGAGTCCATGTGTACATTCAATCCCCAGCACTGACTGCTAAAAATAATTTTGTTTAGCAAAGGCATGTGCCTGTGGTGGAACATGGAACATAAAGCATTTTGGAGATGAAATGTGAAACGCGGGAGCACAGAAATCATAAACAAATCTGAAATGGAGCAACAATTTGACTGAAGAATAAAGCCCCAGAGATTTTGAGAGTATCACTGTGAGAAACAAAACTGAAGGCCCCAAAAGATGCTGGCAGAGTGGAGGAGAGTTCAAGTGTGGGTAGAGGACCACTGCAGGCAGGCATGACAGTACATGAGGGGAATTGCATGTTTGGTTAGGGAATCGTGACAAATCCATGCTTAATGAAGGTTCTGTAGTTTTGTTTGGTCTGTTGGTTGGCTAATTGATTGGTGTGGGGGGTTATTGGTTTTGTTTTTTTCTCAGCATAACTTGTAATAAGAAAAGATAATGGGAGGAAGACCAACTAGAGCCACTACAGTAAGCCAGCCTTCCCCTGGACCCAGCATGTCACCATCTACCTCCTCGCCCTCATACATAGAAGCCTAAAACTTCACCACTAGAACAGTTCTCTCTGAATTCCTTTAAATACATTATATCTTTTTTCTCTCAAGCTACCGAAGTGCAAATAACACAGACTGTGGCTCAGAGCCCTTCTGTTTTAGTTATTTCTTGGTTGTTGTTGCGACAAATAACTGACAAGCACAATGAAGGAAGGAAAGGTTTATTTAGCTCAGTTATTGAAGGTTTTAGTCTATATTTGGCTGGCTTTAAGGCAGAGTGGCACAGGGCAGACAGCATCTTTTTATGGATGCAGAAAAGTGCAAGAGCAAAATGGAAGAGTAGTCTTCCCTGGTGGTCTACTGGTTAGGGTTTGGCGCTCTCAAAATGGAAGAGTAACAGCAACAACGGCTATTTAGAAGCCTGTCTCTCTGTTTCTCTTACGTTACATTTAGGATATATGCCCCAGGCTGGGTGTAGTACTCACACTCATAATCCCAGAAGCACTCAGACCCATAAATCCAGTGGATCATGAGTTTATCTCAAATCTAAAAGTCCCTGCCTCATGACTGCATGAGGCTTTAAAGAGACAACTAGACATAAACCATAACACCTTCCATTGGCCCAGCCCATGGGACCCACCTCCTTCCACTGGGCCCTAGCTTCTAATAGCACATTCATCTATAAACTCACCAAAGGATGAGTCCACTGAGCGCAGTGACCCTGTGACCCAATCACCTTCCCAAAGCCCCACCTCTGAACACATGTTGTGGGACATCTTAGATCTGAACCATAACAAACCCCACTAAGTTATTGTCAGTCCTTTGAACTAAGGATGCTTATGTTTTCTTCCTAAGAAAGCACATAATTAAAACCTTAAGACACATGGAGTCCAAATGTTGCAGTCAGCTAAATTAGATAGAAGTATTATAGGCAGTCGGACAGGGCCAGGCTCTCAAGGAGACAAGATGGAAGACAAGGGGACTGTGCAACTTTGGAAGAGAGAAATACTCCTGCTTTGGGCCACACCTCAAGACAAAGGTAAACAAATGCAGCCACATACTTCCCTGGGGATGGGCATCAGGGGTTGAAATTCTATTTTTATTTATTTATTTATTTATTTTATTTCATTGAGAAACAAATAGCAATGAGACAGTTTCAAAACAGGTTAGTAGGACAGTTTCAATAATTAATACATTGCATATTGTTGTCTTTGTAGTAGTTATTCATAGTACAAGATGCAGACATGATATCCAGTCCAAACACTATTAGTACAAATCTTTCTTCTCATTGATTTAGGAGAAAGTAGCTGTATATCTATCCTATTTTGTATATACAGGTACAAAATGGTCCTTCATTTATATCCCCTTTTTTGTTTAGTTTTGTCAGAGATGGGTATTCCATTGCCATTTAAATATTATAGGTTCGTGAATTCAGTGAAATAATCCAGCATAGTCCAGTAGTCTATAATAGTAGTGGGTTATCTGTAGAACTGGCAATGTCAGAAGTTGTTGACTTGAGCCTTTTATAGCTCAGCATATTAATATGGCTTTTCCTTTTATATCTCATTTTCAAACTTTTCTGCTGGATGGTTAAGACCAAGATAAAGCAAGACCTATATAACAAGAAATGTAACTTTTGTATCTGACAAGCTCAGGTAAAATTGATTAAGTCCAGTACTAAATGAGGAAGAGAGTCACGTAGCAAGCGGGAATGAATACAGGACAGGGTCTCTTCCTTTTGGGGCTTGGGTTAGTGACTCACTTGAGTTCTTTCAAGGTGATTGACACCTATAAGTATCTTCCCCAACAGGAAGAGAGCCTGTCCCGTATTCATTCCCTCTTGCTGTGTGACTTGCTTCCTCATTTAGTACTAGATTTATTCAATTTTACCTGAGCAATGATGCTTGTAATCTCATTGGTTGACCATAGTTTTGTCCCACATCATGCCCACCTAAGTAAGTTCTCATGTTCTCCACCTTAGACCTGCCTCATTACATGGTTTTGCGCTATAAAAGTCCCTGGAAGAGACAGATTCCTGGGGAAAACCTGCTCAGGGCCCCCTCTTTGACCCTTTCTTGGACTGAAGCTTTCTTTCCCCCAATAAATATTCTGCTCTTAGCCTCTGTTTGCTCCTAAAATTCATGCTTTGATTTTAGAGAACATGAACTCTTCCCAGGTACCCTTCAGGTTGGGAGTTTCATTCCCCTATAACACAAAGAGAGTGGAGGCTGTGGACTCCAAGCCTGGCTTTCCCTACCTAACAGTTTTGGCTGCCACCACAATGGAAATAAAAGCATAGAAGGATTTTCTTGTTTTTCTCATATTCATGGAGACAAGGTATTACAACTAGGATTCCATGCCCACTAGAAATTTTATTAATTATAAGGTCAGGTCAATCTTAACAATAGGAAATATGTTCCAAAACCTATTATCTAAAATATAATTCAAATCACAGCTCAATGCTTCTTTAATTTTTGATAATGAGCATTTGGTGTTCAAAAGTATATAATGTTGTAAATTGAGGCAGCTAATAACCCTAAGAAATAGCTCTTTTGAAATCAGTGACAAGAATAACTGTGGGGTTTTTTTTCCCTCCTGACCTTGATCTTCCAGGACTGCAAATATTGCTGAGGCATTTAATTTCCTAGATGATAGTTCTCCTTTAAATGATTCCAAGAGCAGATGTCTGTCTCTAGAAACAGCCTCGCAGGACAGCTTTATGAATTCACTAGATTCATTAGAATCTTTCTGCCCTTGACCCCAGAACCCAGATTTGCCCGTAGAGTAATAATGAAGGGGGGGCAGGGCAGGGTGAACACAATCCTGCAGTGAAATGTGTCCACAGAAGGGCCCGATCAGAAGCCCCTTCATTTATCAGTTCTTTCTAGGTAAAGCTGGGCTTCCTGGGCTTTTTCACATGTGGAGTGCCTCCCATCCTGGAGTCGCAGAGTGAGTATGCAGTGGCTGGAAGAAAATCTGCTCACTGGCAAGAGATGTCACTGGAGAGTCCAGAGAAAGTATAACCTAAAGTGTAGTCAGTGCCTGAAGTCCCTTCTCACTGATGAGAGCAGAGGAGGTTGCCAACAGCCCCGGAGGCCCACACCAGTAAGGAGAGAGCCCACCATGCCCCAGAGCATGGCTGCATACAGAGCTCCTTGGAATTCTTCTCCAGAGTAGAGTATGTCATCTGTTGAGAAAAAGAACACTTGCTTCATTCCAAACAAGCAAATGAAATGCATCCTCTGAATTCACTCTTTGGGGCCCTCCACATGCCCCCAAAGTAATTTTGAGGCATTCTATTTAATTTCCATGATAGCAGATTTATGAATATTTACTGAAATTACTGATAGCAAGTGATGGCCATAGGGAAGGCTCAGAAGGCCCAACTTCACCGCGTTAGTTTTAACAATAATGAAAGTTTCACAGGAGCCAATGTGCCTTCCTTAGCTCATTACACATAGCAAGCCACAGCTTGAAGATCTCAAAGCAAATGACTAAAACAATAAAATATGCTAAAGTGGAGAACAGGGGAAGTTATAGTCCCCTACCAAAAAAAGTAATGAGTCCTGGCCAATATCAAATTGCCCGCAGGTCCGAAAGTGACTTGGGAGAGAAGTTGAGATTGCGCACCAGTTGCCTTCTCCTCCTAGGACCTCTTTCCTCCTTTGATCTGGTCTTTAATGTGTTTTTCATTTATATGTAGATTTTCTTTGGTATGTAGATTTCTACTTGCTGTTGGCTGTACAGCAAGCTCCAAATTTTGACTTATTTGGAATCTCAAATAGACTTCAGCTGCTCTCAGGGTATTTTAATACTTGGTTTTCAATAGCTAAGATGTGAAAGAATCTGAGAACCATAGGTCTTCATAAAACAAGAGGATCTTATTTTTGTTGTTCTACCTAAATACCTAGAGTGGAACTCAACAAATTAAAAACTAAAGAGTCCACCCAGGGTCGCGCCCAACTGGGCGCACACGCACTGTATGCGCAGCACGTGCCGCACGTTTCCAGGCCCTGAAGATTCCACGGTGAACAACTTGGAGAAAAAGTTTCAAAGTTTTCTGACCTGAGGGAGGAAGAAGAAAGATGTAAACGCTGATTAAGCCAGAAAAGAGGTAATGAATGAATTGGGCGAGAGTACAAAGAATGACAAACAAGACAGGGGGAGGCGCTGAAGGATGCCAGAAATTGGGAGGGAGAGCAAGGAGTGGGGTGACCACCACGCGAGCAGAGACTGAGAGGACACTGCCTAGAGCCCCAGCAGGGTAGAGGACACAGAGGCCTCTGAGCTGGGTCTGCACTGACTCTGGGTTTGCGCTGACCCAGGCAATGCACCCCCCTTTTAGGATTCTCTCCCTACCCTTACAGTAATGGAATGCTGACATCAGTGTGAGGTGGCACCATTAGGGGAAGGTGAACACGACCTCTCAGTAACTTCTAAGGAGTCTACAACAGTTTGAACAAAAGCTTCACAGTGAAACTCTTTCATCAAGTCTAACCTTCATGCAGCTGTTCTGGTCCCACCTTGTGTCCTGCTAATGCCTCAGACCATCCTAAAGCAGTTACTATTAGTAACCATTCGGCGTTGTGGATTTAAAAAGAATAACTGGACTCCTAAAAACAGCACTGTATCAAGTCCTCTTTACTCTTGTCTGCAAAGAGAGAGTGGTTTTCATCATGTTTCAGAGAACACACTGGGGAAACCCAATTCTGCATGTTGATTTTCAAACAGATTTAGCAGCTTCAGAAAGGAAGGTGCCTCCGGCCTGCTGCTTATGGTCTTCTCTGGGGGGAAGGCGGATGGACGGATGCTCCATAAATGTGGATAGAATCCCAATTGGCTGAAACACATTCGATTAGCCAACTAGTGCTATTGAGGGTGGCAGAGAAAGCTCAAGTGCTTAGGTTGGTGGACTATGCATTAAGCAGCAGCAAGTACCTTGGAAGGACAGGTGGAGATTGTTTCTATTCTTTAAAATAAATTTATCTGTATTTCTGAAGCAGCCACCCATTCCTCTTTGATTATGGGCAGGAAACTTCTTATCTTCCTGGAGAAAGCAGGTACCAGGTGAAGAAGCAGGTAGGTATTTGATGGTCTAATGCCCAAGCTTCTGGCTGAAATGAGTCCCAGTTGAATGTGCTGCATGCTGAGGATTAGGAATTGCTCGGGGCTGAGTCATGATCTCTCTAAGAGGCCTCTGAGAGATTTAATGGCTCAGGTTAGCATATTAACTGCCCAGGCCTGGGCCTGCACACCAGCCCGCTGAAACCTTGGCAAGCAGAGGCGTGAGGGGAAGCAACAGAACCAGGCTCTGGCCCAGCAACACCACTCGTTTAATTTTATTAATAATGCCATGCACTGAGCACTTACTTTGCGCCAGCTCCTAATCTTAGAATAGCCCAAAGGTAACTATTATTCTTCTCATTAAAGAGGTTGAATAAATCTCCCAAGATCCAGAGCTCTAAGGAGTGAATCTGGAATTGGAATTCAAACCTGGCATTTAACTCAATGTTTGGCAAAGTAAGTGCTCAATGAACAATTCATAAATGAATGTCTGCTTCCAGGCTCGGTTTCACAACCACATGCATTGTGGAGCTCTTCGTAGATTTTAAGTAGTTTCCCATATGCTGTGGTGACTATAAGCTAGAAATAGCCCACAGTATTGTTTATCTACATGAAGTGCACTCCTGGAAGGTACCTCTCCTTTCCTTGATCCTTCTACAGGACCCCAAGGCAACCTGGAGAGATGTGAAATGCAAGGCAGGGCACTGCCTGTGGGACAGCAAAAGCAGATGGAAGAGGGGCCAGAAGGCCACCACAGAAAGTAGAAGGGGGACTTTGCAGACTAAGGACAAGGTGCACATGGAGAAGCAGCACTCTGGGGGTTAGGCTGAGACTGTTATTCAGAGCCACGAGCATAGCTCAGTGTTAAACTGGAGCTTGGCAAGTGTGAGGCCCTGGTTCAAAGCTTTTTAAAGAAAGAGTAATGCTCCAGGTCCTGCATACTGTGCCAACCCTGCCCCCAGGATGTGCTGAACCAGTGACAGAGTCTGGACATGGTGGCGCATGCCTGTAATCCCAGCACAGGGGAGGCTGAAAACAAGAGGATCACTGTGAGTCTGAGCTGTGTAGTGAGACCCTGTACCAAATACATAAATGAAAAAAAAAAAAGAGTCATGTAGGCATGAGTAAGTATCCAACTCCATCTCTACTAGCTACCTACTTAGCCTTCTCTACCCTCCATTTCTCTACCCATAAAGTAGAGATTACTGTGCCTACCTCATCAGGGAGATGTGTTTAATCTCTTTTCTGTTGCTAGACTTGAAGCTGGGTGACTTTGTTAAGAATAGAGGTCCTTGCTAAACAACCTCACATCTAGAGATTCAAGGACACATGCTTGCATTTGTCCATTGTGAGTGATTTCTTTATAGTGGGCAGCATCACAAGAATGAGTTGTACGTGACAGAGGGAGACCACATCGCTAGAGGAAATGGACTCCCATGGACACTTCATTATCCACTCACCCAGAAGCACAAGCCAATGACCCACAGACCTCCCATAGGCCCCGCCCCTTATAGATCCCACCACCTCAACACTGTCACCCTGAAGGCCAAGCCTCCAATAGTTGAACCACACATGCAAGGGACCTACCCCAACCAAACTATAGCAGTAATTACCAAAACATGGGAGATGTGCGTAAATCACAGTTGCTTGACACCTTGGAAGTGTTCAGTAAAATTTAGTTACCATTAACACTAATGAATGTGATGGCTGTTTCCATGGTCTTCAGTGGAATCATAACTACTAGAGTTCCCATGCTTGATGTTCTCCACAAAATAAGAAAAACTTGTAATTCTATCACTTAGGAGTTGAGGTAGAAAGATCACCATGAGTTTGAGGCTAACCTGGGATCCATAAGTGAGTTCAGCACCAGCCCGGAATATATAGCAAGACCTTGTCCCAAAAAAAAAGAGAAGAAGAAATCTATTCATCTGAAAGGATTTGAAAATATTCACCATGCAGGCCACATGCAGGAGCCAAAGCAGGCCTCCAAGTCTTACCCCACCCCCTCTCCCAACCTCACCCTGAGCTGAGATGTCCCAGTGGCTGGCCCCTGTCAAGGGGAAGTGGAAGGGAGCGTTCCTTCAGCATTTTCCTCTTTTAGAAATTGTTTTGTGCCAGTGTTAATTTCACAGTGCTTAGTGTTCTTTCTATTATTCATGAGTTCTCTACAATTCAATTTTGCAAAGCAAAGGAGGGAAAATACAGATATGTTTTCCCCTTTGAAAACAAAACAGTTTCAGCCCCCATGGATCGGAAAGCCTGCAGATCAGATGAGTCTCATGTAGCCATAGCAATTGGATTTCAGCACATTTCTTGAAGACAGCCCAAAGACAAACTCCATGCTCTGCATTTACATTTGGGGACCATTTTACATTGCATTTCTATTTGTGCAAGTATAGCACTGAAATTTACCCTACCTTTCTTTGTAAGGTGACTTCCCTGCTTCAGGAGACAAAAGGTTTGTGTACAAAAGAAAGGGTCAGCAGCCAGATCTGTCTCTGTGTCCTGCTTCCCTCTGAGCCCTCCCTGGGCACAGTCACGTTCATTCACTAACCAGCTTGCTATGGTGCTAATACAACAAGCTGACCACAGGGACTGCCACTAACCTTCCTTTGCCTCAAGCCAGCTACACCATGTACAATGGGACTGCTGGCACACGGGGTGCACGAGGACCTCAGCACACTCAGGATCTGTGGACAAAAAGGAGAAAGACAGAGAACCATTTTGCAAATTAAGAAAGTGGGGAAAGATACCCCATCCTCAGGGCTGGCATCATCTTCAGGCGCAGGCTGGAATATGGCAGAAAATGCCACCCCTCCTCCCAGGCAGTGTACTTTAGTTTGTCAGTTGCCTAGGTAACAGTTCCTGTTCCAGTTCAGGCTACTTCTGTCTCTTAAAAATGGCTGATCTTGTGACACATAGCTCATCACTGTGATGCACGTTGTAAGAACCAATCCGCAGTCAACAAGCCTTTCTGCTTCCTGTTCACTTATCCTACACCACCGAGATCAGGAGCTGGTATCCTGGGAATGATCCCGATCAGTGCCTGTCAACATAAATAAATCTGCCTCCTAATCCTGAGTGTCCCTCTGGTGTTTCTGCTTGCCATTGCATCAATTTAGGCCCCACTCTTCCCTGCTGAGCTGTACAGTGGTCCTGTGCTCCTACATGGGAGATGACCACTGCACTCTGACACCTTTCTGCAGCATCTCTCAACTGAAGCTAGACTGAGCAGCTGCTGAGCTTAGGAGCCAACCTGCAAGGCCATCCCCATCTCATTCTGGAAATGACACACCCATCTCTTCTAGTGAACCTACTTCACTAGGAGAGAGGTTGATTAGCTCAAGCTAAAAGATATATGCAGAGTGTGATTTAGGCCTGAGTGTCCCTGAACCATGGCAGGTGTATGCTGCTACAGGACAATGTGTAACCATTCAGTCCCTTATCTCCTATTTCTTGGGGTACAGGTAGTAAAGAAATGCTGATAATTTTACTGTCCTAATCAAATACCTATGTAGGTCAGAAGGTCTGATTGAGTCAGCTGGGAGCCAATACATCCAGTTGATAAAATCTCATTATAGAATCCAGACCAGTGATCAGGGCTGGTCTTCACAGAGAATGTTGGTAGTAGTAAGGCTTCAGACCTATCACAAGAAGTGAGCCTCTGCTATTTGTTCCTTCAACACAGTGGAGAGCATCAAGAATAAAGAGGTAGCGACGTTGAAGCACATCTGTAATGGCAGCACTTAGGAAACTAAAGTGGGAGGATCATGAGTTCAAGGTCAGCCTGGAGTACATAGTAAGACCCTGTTTCAAATAAGTAAGTCAGAACAAAGGAAGATAAGCAGAAATGAACCAGGTGTGATGCAGATATGCTCACCTCCCACTGGTTAATCATAGGCTTGCAAAAAAGAATTATCAGAAAAATAAGACCCATGAAATCCTTCAGAAATGCTGCCCAGGTATGAATCAGAGAGCTCTCCTGGTGAGCCAGAGGATGCACTCCCCATCTCTGTTTGAAATGACCAGGGCCAGGTATTGAAAGACACAGCCTCCTGGTCAGGGTGCCAGAGGAGCCAGCCAGGCGCTGGGACATGCTTCCATAAGAAGCAATGTGTAAAATGTCTTCAGTACATTTCTTTCCCCCCCC
>NW_004524595.1:23312187-23312597 GCF_000260255.1 Octodon degus | reverse complement strand
GCCACCACTGACGCCAAGGGGCCAAAGGCCGTCTTCTTGACCCAAAACCACCTTGAAGCTTGGGAAAACTCAGCAGAATAAATTCATGAACTGTTTCTCCACTCTATGCATGTAGCAAACAGCAGATCCCACCCTTCTTACAATAAGCATGCTTGGTCTGGAAGCCATTTTTTCATTGTCCCTGGCCCTTGGTACCTACTGTCCCAAGCCAGTGCCCTTTCTGTCCTGCCTGGTCCTGCACCCTCCTTTCTCTTAGCTTTGTGTCCATTCTCTTTATCTCAATCACTGAGTTAATGACTCCCTAGAGCTCTCTACAGGCCCTGAAGCCGCATTGGAAAGACTTTTGATTTAAGGTGTAACGTTCTGCTAACTCTGCTAAGATAGTGGTAAAATTCAGTAGATTTTTTTTT
>NW_004524595.1:23295643-23311977 GCF_000260255.1 Octodon degus | reverse complement strand
TCTCTGTGGCCCTTGGTTTTTTTCACCATTCTCCCCCCATGTGCCCAGGTTTCTTTCCAACCTCTGCTTGCCTGGATTGGACACAGAAGCAGGAGTAGGAGCCAGAGGGCTGGGAAGCAGGGACCACCCTGCCTGCTTTCCCACTCTGGCTCTCTGCTACCCCTGCCCCACCAGTGATTGCACAACAGAACTGGAGGATGGTGTGAGCAAAATGCACAGTGTATGCTTAAATTCTTACAATTATTGCAGTGAAAGGCATTGCCATTAATCCCTCTCAGAACACCCCCACCACTACCTGTCATTCTGGCCACTTTCTGAAGGAGTTCTGACAATCCTCTTCCATGAGTGTCTTTACAGATATGGTCCAGACTACAGTAAATGCACCTACCAAATGCCACAGCAGACCCTCCTCCACCTCACTCACTCACCAGGTCTGGCACCATGTGACCTCTGCCTCTCCCCCAAAGTCAAAATGACCATGAAAAGTAAATACTTGGAATAAAAACAGGACATCAAGGCAGCCACAACCATTCAACTAAAAACACCCTTGAAAAAGGATGTCAAGAACACTTTAAGAAGTAGCGAGAATGATGGGATAGTGGCATTCAAAGTGATGAGCATGTGCTGAGGGAGATTAATGGTGCTCCATCTTTTACTGTAGTAATTTGTTTTAACTTAAACATTCAACTTATGTTTTGATCACAGTGCATACACTCAGTTAGCCACTGAACACAAAAGTGATATTCAAGTCTTTTGTCTCCCAGTCAGGGGAAAGGGGGTTACTAATGCAAAATGCATTTTCAAATCTAGTCCTGTTCTACAGAAACAAATGCTCCTGCTAGAAAAACACCCTGTAATTCCTGCAGGATTATTACCAGGGGATAAATAAGAGGTTGTGATTTCAGCTCTCCTTCTGACTGCCCTATAAAGTGGTTCCCTACTGTTGCTCTGGCTACCCCATTATTCTCAAAATGTTCACACCATCTCCCCACCCTTATTTGGGAAATGGCCATTGAGATGCAAACAAAATAACTGTAAAACTTGACACTCCAAAACACAGTGCTTGTGCCCTGTGGAAATTAACTGCCTCTTCATGTAGGGAAACACAAAACAAACAAAACCAAAAGGGATGTGTAATTAAGACATCCATTTCCACTTGGATCAGAAAGGCTTCCACAAAAATCCCAGCCTCTTTGTCTTTGCTCACTCGCTCTCCACTCAGGAACCCTCCCACGACACCTTCCAGGACACAAGGAGGAAATGAGCTGCAGAAGCCTGACTTCCTCATGTTCTGCCTGGCAGGAAAACACAGATTGCCATGAGGGCTGGAATAGCTCCACAGTGAGGACTGGAATCGCTCCGCTGGAATTACTAATTGGTCAAGCAGGACGTAGTTATGACAGAGGGTTCCCACGTCCAGGACTAACTTAGGAATTAAAATGTAGCTGAGAGAAGATAAGGAAGCTAGAAGTGGCTCCTGAGGACAGACAGTTCCAGAATCTTAGAGTCAGGATAAATGGTGCAGAAGGTGAAAAAGCCATGACTCTGAAACATGGGTAGTTATGCTTCCACCTCCACTGAAGCCCACCAGCCCTTGGTCCTGGGCACCTGGTACCTCGTTCCAGCAAGCTGAATTCTGGGCCCATGGAAACTCCAGAAGTTCTATACATCAATGCCACATGGTATGCTCCATTAATTGCCTTGTCAAAGTCTGAAAACAACCTCAAGCTTTCATCCTCAGACCAATACTGTTCATTAGTAGAATATTAAGATCTTAAACCCCAGACAGTCCAGCCATAGGGAAGGCTACTCTGGGAGCCTTCCAGCCTACTGTCCTATGCAGAGCACATCTAAAGCCAGATACATCTCTGAAGCCAGGTGTCCCCTTCCCCTCCACGCCCCTTGGGCCAGGCCCACAGCAGTCCCGAAGCCGGCAGTGAAGGAGTGCCCCTTCAGCTTTGTGATCACAGGGCAAATTCCCAGGTTCATCCCTGCTGATAACAGTAAACCCAGGCATCTTCGATTCTCCCCTCTTTCCTCCACAAACCGCTCTCTAATGACAGAGAAGTCACTCTTCCAATGGGCCTCAGAAGACACAGAACAGACAAATGAGTGACAAAGTGTGTCTTCTTGTTCAAACAGTAGCACACAGAGCTCTAATTAGGGTTGTGGTTCATGTCCCCAACCAACCTCTGGGACCCTGAAACTGTTTCTGGTTCATTCAGCCTTGGACCAAGAGAGGTGTCAGTGCCCAGAGGGAATTTTCAGATATCTTATGCATCCTGAAGAAAAGATTTTAAAACACTGGGTGGAAATTAAGCCCAGATTCCCCAAGTTCTTTTCCTGCACAATTGAGATACAGAACTAAACGTGTGGAGAAACATGAGCTGAGAAGAGAAAGACTGTAGAAATTAAAGCCATTCTTCAGCCAAGATAAGAAATCTTTCTAAGTTGCCCCCTGGCTTAGATTTAAACTGTACAGCTTGCTCAAAAATACACTCGAACCCCATCACCTTCATTCAGGCTCTCGCTGAAACTTTAAATGAGTTATTATACACATTAAATTGTCATTTAATCGTACCCACGCACTGTCATAAAAGCAAATGAAGCAAACCAAGCAGCACGGGAATAAAAAATACTACACTGGTTACATTTTGAAAGCACAAGCTGAAAAATGCTTACTGTCACCTCCCACCAGGGGAGGGGAGCCTTTTGTCAGCACAAGGGACAAATGGTTTAGGAGGTGCTGGCTCCTCGGAGCTCAGGAGCTGACACCTGCCAACCGTCCTGAGGCCATTTTTTCCTATACCTGACCACCGCTGTGCCTTCCTTGTGTTGAGACTTAGAGGGAGCTTGCAAGCCTCTGACCCCAGAGCACGCATTCACAGGCTCCTTTTCCAGAAGAAGTGAGGGCAATCCCATCTCAGAATCTGTCATTAAACTCCATTGGAGGCTGTTTTGATGGTAAGTTTAAGTGTATCATAATAGGCCTTCTTCATGAGGAAGGGGAGCTGATGCAAACTCTCAGCTTGAGGCACCCTAAGGAAGCCTGGTTCAGCGCTCCCCAGCAGTTCCTGTGCCCTCAAGAACTGGGGATTGCACTCAGGTCCTTGTGCTTGCCAGGCAAGCGCTTATTCTACTTAGCTATTTCCCCGGCCCCTGAAGACCCTGATGGGGGCAGATGAGAGGAAAACAGAGGAAACAGGAGCCTGGCCTAGGGAGCCTGGCTGGAACAGAGAGAAGGATCATGGGCCTGGGGCCCAGGAGCCTCGGGACCAGCAGCACTGGGGTGCTGAGACTACGGGGTGTTCGGTGGGGGCAGAGAAGGCCTGTGAAGCATTTTTAGAGATGAGAAAAGATGGTTTCCAGAAGTTGTGTATACATCATGAATGTAAATTCCTTTTGTTTAATTTTGTGTTGCATTTCATTTGCTTCTGGGTTTTTTTAGCATATTTCTGAGACCGCTTTCTGGAAAATTAAATTCATCTTTTCTAATGTTTTTGGAATTCCAAACAGGTGGGGGGAGTTCTTCTTTTCTTTTTTTTAGTGTTACATTCTGTTGAGATTGGCCTATACGTGACTCCATTTTTCACGGGCATGTTTAGACGTTTGTATCTGGTATTTTCTGAGAGCAATTTATTCTATTTATTTAATACTCATTGAATACAAAACACTCAACCTGGCCTGTGGATAATTCAAACAGATAAGAGACAAGGACACTGTTTCCAAGGAGCTTAGCCTGGTGTAATTACCACTTAATGGCTATGATAATTATATTCGATTTAAAAGCAGAGACCGGCTGAAAGGGAAGCATAGCTCAAGTTCTATTGAAGCTTAAAGCAAGGAGACAGTAGTTGCAGCCAGGAGGACATGGGGGGAGAACCACTCTGAATTAAGGAAAGTTTCGTGTGGGAGGCAACAGTAGATGGGCCTTAAATGATAGTGAGGCCACTTGCACAGTCAGCTAGGAGTGAAGGCTCTTCTAGGCAGAGAGGAAAAAATATTAAAACAAGGGTAAACCTAAGCAAAAACTAAGAGGGAGACAATGCATATAATGTGTAAGTAGTATTGAGAGGTTCTGCTTGGCCAAAGCAAAGCAACTATGAGCGAGGATGTGATGACAACACACAGCCTACATTGGATCCCATCGCAGGGGATGCTGGCGGAGGCTGGGGACACATTCATGACTGTGCAGGCAAGGCCTGTCCTCCAGCATGTCACTCCCCGTCCGTGCTCACATTTTCTTTAATTCCTTTTTTCAAAAAACTAAGTTTTCCATCAGGAGCTTCATGAAGCTTTGGAGAAAAGGTTAGACTGCCTCTGTTAATTGGGTCAGAAAATACCCAGGATTAACCGCGGTTTCCTATGATCCTTCCGGGTGCCTAGGAGACACTCAGGGAATTGTCACAGAGCGATGGGTGGCTTTGTTAGCACAGCTGGTGAGCATCTTTCCCAAGATACTAGCCAGGGACTTCTGCCATTAGCACAGCACTAAGATTCCCAGCACTGAGACTCTGTGACCCTTCTCTGAATACTGAAATCCATTCAAAATTTATCAAACACTTCCCGCAAGGCAGACAATGCACTAAGCACTCAAAAAGCCAAGATGAATGTAAAAGAGCCCTCTCCTCAAGGGGGTCATGGTCTTAGTTAACGTGACAGTTGGTGACTTAACAATACCCTTCCCCAAAGAGATCAGAAAGTCTAAAGACCTCTGAATTACCCACTGAGCTTCTTCCTAGACCTTTTAAGTATTAATGTGTATATTTACCAGTCACCACTTCCCTGGACAGTAAGGTTCTGAAATTCCTACCCCACTGAGAAGGTGAGCGAGGATGTTAAAGCTCAGCTTCAAAACCACTTCCATGAGATTGCCTGGCACAGTGGCATTTTAATCCAATGGCTTATCTTTCTCTGCCTCCTGTGTATTCTTTTATTGAAGTTCATGAAAGAATCATAGGATCCTGAGGCTGGAGGGGAACTGAGAGCTCATCTAGTACAATACCCGTAGGAACCTGAAGCCTGTGGAGCCAAATAGCTTCCAGTTAGTGACACAAGACAGAAACTGTGTCTCTACCCTCGCGGCCAGCTTTCTCTATGCCATGCCAAATCAACATGCTTTTTAAGCACTGGCAAACTGACGATATTCTCTGTGTATCTATCTTATAGCTGTAAGGCCTTATTTCCATAATCCAAAAGGAAGTAATAAAATACTAGTCTTGCTTTAATTCTCCGAAGAAAATTTATGGAGGCTGCTCAGTGCAATGGAAAAAAGTCTTCTGGACTGGACCCAGGAAACTGCGGTTCTAGACTGATCTCAACATGTAATTGTATGGGAACCTTCCAACTTCGGCCTCCTATGTCTTAGTGCTCTAGCGGAGCCAGAAACTGGAGGCAGAAAGTCCAGAGCCTAACAGAATCCACAAGACCAATCCAAGAATCCAAGCAGGGATTGACAACTGCACAGCTCATGTTCCTTTAAAAGCATTTATTTGAACTCAGTTTCAGACAATGAACTGTGTAGACCCAAGACAGACAGTTTTGCAGTCATGTAACCCACAGTTAAGACAACATTATAGCTCTGAAGAAAACGCTTCTCTGATGAGTTCTTAAATATGACAGTAAAATGTCATGATCAGAATTCAATGTTTTCTTTTTTTACAGGAGAAACATTTAATTTTATTTAAAAAATTTTTATTTAATTATTTTATTTATTTTCAATGTTTTCTTCAGAGCTTAATATATTCTGATTGTGTTCAAATAAATCATTTATTCTAATGTTAAATAAATCATTTATCTAACTTGCTGCTCATCTTTCAAAAGTTTGCAAGGCTCTCTGTGCTGCAGTTTGTCATTAACTAAATGAAAACTAAAAGTGCTGACCATTCTTCTCGGGTATGGTATGAATTAATTAGTTAATGTTTTGGCATAAATGTTAAGCGTGTTCATTAATAAAATATATCTCGTGGGCATATATTCTTCATGATCACTTGCTTCGATAGTTCTTTTGTTGGCATGAACTTTTATTGACTGTTCTACATAATTAAAACCCCAGGAAATTGATTTTAAAAAGACCAGGAAGGGTGTGTGATACAAGACTGCCAACACTAATGAAATAATTTAAGTCGGAATTAGACAAAGGGACAAATTAAACTCTGCAAATTACTCAAGGACTAAGAAAGGCTGATTGTTCGAGTGTAATTAAAATATACAGCTGGAATCGTAACTGCTAACATAGTGATCTGATCAATGAACACAGCAGCTATAAAAATTTAATGCAGTGTGAGCAGCCTATTTTTTAAAATGCAAATAATCAACCCAAAATGCAGCTGCCTGTTATGAGACAAACATGCAAAAATTAACAAGCCTAGGGAAATGGTACTGATGACTCAAGAGAAACAGTCTAGAGCAAGATATTAAGAACATTGCTCTCGACATCAACACTACCATTTAATCATAAAGATTAATTTCTCAGAAGGGGGTGGAGCTTCTCTTCAGAACTGCAAGGATATTTTTTTCCTGCAGCTGATTCTGTAGTTAGTGCCCTGGATCATGGTAGGGTATGTTGCATCTGCTGGCCCCCCACACTGCTCATTACCCCCCGGCCACTTTGCCCTCACCATGTCTAGACTGTCAGCTCTAAGCCCCTGAAGCAGTCTGCCCACAAGATAAAACTAGACTCTCAGAGTTACAGGCACATCTGTGAGAAAAAAAAAAAAAAAAAGAAGGGAACAAGTGACTAGAGGGGACAGAATTTTAGGGCCCTTTTTAAATTATTTCTGTCATTCTTATTCTAAATTGTTCCAAACAAGATATAAAACTCAACTGTCTGCAAGCCTCACCAGGCTGTGGGTATGAAGAAGGTCACATTAATATCAACTGTATGCATTCCATTGACTTCCAAGTCCAACTTGCTAATGTAGGAACACCAGGTGGCAGTGGAGCTCCTGCCCCACTATCCCCAGAATCTCTGAGAATGTGCTCTGTGGCTCCAGGAGCTGCAGCACCACCCACATGCCCTTTGGGGAGGACTCGGCTCAGTGTTGGGTCCCCCAGAGTCTGCCTCGAAGGTTGCACTACCCGAGGACACCCTTTCTTAGCATGGCCCTGGACATGGCAGTGAAGGCCCTACCATTTCAGTCTGCTCCTGACATCCTGTGGCCACATGACATATAGAGCCCCTGAGAGGCTAGCCAAGGCTCAAGAGGGCCTTGCCAAGGTTGAGCTTCTCTGTCTGCCCATCCTATTTCTTCCCCCATCCTTCCACAGTGCCACTTCCTAAGAAGTATCTATATACCATGCTATCTTGGCATCTGCTTCAAACAACCCAGAGTCCTCTGTCCACACCTTCTGTGAGACCCACACCTCACTAGTCACCGCTCAACCCAGCCCCTCTGTCTTCAATGCCCTGAGGGTCCTCAGCAGTCCTCGTGATGTGGAAGGGACCTCTATCCTTGGGGTACCCCATCAAGGGGACAGCAACGCAGGACTGCAGTGTCTCTCAGGTCACAAACACTGTTTCTCCCTAGGCATGAAGACACTGCCACCACAATGGGGCAAGACAAGTTCACTTACCAGTCACAAGCCTGTACCTGAACCCCCTCTTGTCTAAACCTCAGAAATCTGTTTTCCTGGGCAAGCTGGACTCTGGCTCATTTGGATGAATTCTCTCTGACCTCCACCCCTAGCCACAAAGCCTTAATGACATCTGACTTTAATCTGCACACAGAAATACATCCAACCCACAAGCCTGTAGATCTGACCTCTACTGAGGTAATTGCTGAGAAATGTAACAGCTCCCATCTTCATTGGCCATAGCAGGTCCTGCCCTGGAGCATAGCAAGGAGAGGGAGGAATGGCTTCTTCAAATCCATACATATGAGTACTATTTAACACACACCTTGACCACCACTGGCATACCTTCCAAAGGAGGGAATCGAAGCACAGAGCAAGTTGCTAACATGAAGTTATGTAACGTGTAAGTGATGAATGTGCAACCTATCACATAGGAGAAGAGTTCTGTAAACCATGTCTACCATAAGGGGTTCAGATCAGGCCAGCTAGATAGCTCTGTGGTGTAAAGTATCTGCTTAGACAAGCCTAGGGACCACAGTTCGATCCCCAGTACCACACGGCATGCCAACCCCACCTTCAGGGCAGGCTGGCCAAAAAATAAAAAATAAAAAAATAAGGGGCTCAGATCAAAATATAGAAAATAATCATATGATTTTAAAATAGGCTAAGAACCTGAATCAGTGTTTTTTACAAAGAAGAAACAGGCAATAAGTATGTGGAAAGTGCTCAACATCACTATTATATGAGACTTGCAAATCTAAATCATAATAAGATATCATTTCACACCTGCTAGAATGGTTAATACCAAAAGATGAGTGTTGGCAAGGATGTGGAGGAAAAGGGACCACGGCTCACCACTGGTAGGGAGATAAACTGGGACAGGAAGTTTAAACTGGAACCCACCCTTTCCTGTACTGGGTATATACAGCTGAAAAAAGGAAATCAGTACACCAGAGACATCACCACTCCCAAGTCTACTGTAGCACCAGGGACAAAAGCCAAGGTACAGAAGCAATCTAAGTGTCCGCTGATGGACAGAATGGCAACGAACATTTGATATATACAGACAGTGGGATGTTAGTGATTCTTAGAAAAGAAGAAATTCTTGGAATCATGTTCAACAACATTAATGAGACAAGATAAGATTATATTAATAAAGCCAAACAGAAAGATAAATACTGTGTGATTTCAACAAATGGAATATTTAAAATGTCAGCACAGACATGAAGACCACACTGGTGGTTACCAGGAGCTGAGCATGTGGGAAATGAAAAGAATTAGGGTACAACTCTTCGGTCAGGATGAATAAACTTTAGAGACCTAATGTACATCAGCGTGACCACGGTTACCAGCAACATATTGCATACTTGCAATTTGTTGAGAGAGCAGGTCATTGCTAGGTGTGGTAGCATATGGCTGTCATCTTAGCTCTAGAATGGAGTAGGTCTTAGGTACACACGAGCACACACACACACATACACACACATATCAATTAGACTGACTATAGTAACCATTGCACAGTGTACACACAGACATCAAAACATCACATAGTACCTATTAAATACAAAACATGTCATCAATTATGCCTCAGGCTGAACAAATGGTTGTAAAGATGCCATTCACACCACGTGGTCTGACTCCAGAGTTCCGCTCCTGATCACTGGGCCACATGGCTCCCTAAACTGGGCCATACCCCCACACACCCCAAAGCCCCCGTGGTACAGTAGTAACTAGGAGGACTTTGAGGTTCAGAGACAACAGTAGTCCAGTGAGAAGCCCACACTGCCTGGCCTTCCTGTGGGTTTCACTTCCCCACCTTCTCCCAGCAGGGTGCCCAAGGCTAACGTGTGACCTTCCAACGTGCCTGAACAGATGCAGGCATCAGAATAAATCTAGACAAGGCAAAATCCTCTGTGACACTTTTTAAGCAATATTTGAGGCCAATCTCATGGTGCCCACTTTCCCTGTCTCTTCTCACTCTAGTGCCCTGGCAGCTTTTGGAGAAGGCTGAAGTAGGTCACTTGAGGACAGACGGGCTTGAGCCCTGCCTTATGCCTCTGGCCTTATCTGCTGGGAGGCAGCTGGTTGCTTGGTATAAAGTAATTCTCAGAGGTTATCTGGGGAGCTGCGAGCTTGGCTGAGGTTCACAGAATGTATTAAGCAGGGCTGAGCCCCCCGGAGCCAGTGCATGTCTGCACAGCTACAGTACTGAGGCCGCTCCAAGCGGCTCCTTGTGCACTAGGCTCTGCTGTGCTACTCTGTTCCAGGTGTTTACACTCAGAATTTGTGCCTCTGCTACTATGAAGGCATGGAACTGAAAGCTCAGTTCAGGGACATTTTTAAAAAAAAAAAAAAAAAAAACCACTATGGAAAAGGCAAAAATCAGCATTTATTGAGCACCTGTCATATATAAGACCCCATTGGGAAACTGCAAGTGCTACCACAGTTCAACTTCACCTTATGTAGTATTTCCATGGTCCTTAAAATGAGGAAAATGAGAAGAAAAAAGTGACTTGCTCAGGGTTTCACGGCTGAAAGATAGCCGAGTTGATGTGAGCCCAAGCCCACACGGCTGGGTACCTCTGCTTTTTCCCAAGCCGTGCTAAGGGGAATTGCAGCTGAGTAAATAAAGTCAAGGTGTAAAAAGACAACCAGAACACAAGTACAATTGATTATCACGTCTAACAGGTTCCATGTGGCAGCAGAGGAAGGAAGAAGTCAGTGCCGCGGGGAGCATGGGACCAGGACGCTGCTTTTGAGCTGGGTCTTAAAAAGTAAATGTGCTAGGAAAGCTGCTGAGCAAAAAGATGGCAGCCTAGAAGGGCATGTGATTATCTGTCTTTTTTTTGTTGCTATCACAGAATGTCAGGGACTGGGTGATTCCTACAGACTAGAGGTTTATTTTGATGCACAGTTTTGAAAGCTTGAAGTCCAAGATGGTGGCCAGGGCCCTTTGCTGCATTGAAGTATGACAGAAAAATAAAAGGTGAGTTCATATCTGCAGGAAAAGGAAAACATGAGGCATCACCTTAACTTACAGCATGCTATTCTCAGGATAACTGATCTGGTCCTACAGAGGAGGTGCTCCCCACCCCCCGCCGCCGCTTTGATAACGACCCCAGTCCCAAAGGATCGACAGCCTAGCCCAGAAAGCTCCCCCATGGACCCTATGAGCCCTCTGTCCTCTCCTTGAGTAGAAAAGAATGACCAGAGCAACTCTGGGGACTGCAGTGCCACAGCCTGCCTCAGTCTGATTCTCTGACTGACCTTAGGGAACTGTCTTACCCATCAGAAACACTGACCTTGAGCAGCTCCATGAGCGGCAATAGTGGTGAACAGCTATGATGTTGGGTCTACTTGTGACATGAGCTTGCAGTTCCCTAATTGATAGAGTCCACTCTGGTAATGGTGACTAGAGAGACATGAAGGGGATATAGTAGGCAAGGCCTTGAAACCAAAGTGCAGCTAGAATTGAGCTGAGACACACTGGAAATTGAAACTTTGTAATTGTTGACAGCAGCAAATTAAAAAAAATCCACACTCTGACAAAATTAAGCTACTGCTAGGCAAACTATGTTCTAAAGGCAACCTTTACAATCACCTAACATTCAATATCATATAGGGCATCACTATGAGTGCCGCTGTATGCACTGCTCCTTTACTGCACAAAGAAGTAAGTTCTAGGAGAACACCTAGGCTGCCAGGTCCACAAGCGCCATCCCATTAAGCAGCACTCAATGATTTGCTTACATGTTTGAGGTCAGTCCCATTGACACATACACGCTATAATTGGCATCTGACAATGGAAGAGGACATCTGAATCAGAAGTATACAAATGTGCCTACTCTAAGGACCACGGCAGGGCCCACAAGAACAAAGATTACAGCTGCCACTATGCCACCAGAGAAAACAGAATGTCATAAAAGGTATTTCTGTGCTCTTTCAGGCATATTCCTCTCAAGGCCAGAAATGGGGCACGCAGCCCAAGACAGACAAGAAATAGGTATATAAAAGCAATATCACAAAAGCAACAATGGAAGAATTAATTTGAGGCAGAAAGCTTGTGTGGTAGTAGGGCCTTACTTTTATGAATCAATAGTTTCCTCCACACAGAGACTGCGAGATGAGTCCTGGACATGGATGGAGTGTTGTGATAAGGTCAGAGGGAGCAGGGAAAATGGTTTCTCAGAGCAGAGCTGGAGTGAAGTCGATTCTGAGGGCATCAATCCCAGTAGAGCCAGGGGAAGTCAGTCTGGGTGAGGAAAGAAGTAAAACGTAGAAAAGTCAGAGTGGCAAACAATGTGAAGACTGGCGAGAAGATTTGAAGGTAGACTGATCTAATAGAAGGAATCAAACAACTCAGTCGTGCGCCCCTAGCTACCCACAGGGAGGGCTGGGAAGTATAACCCCAGCGTGTGTCCAGAGGAAGAGAACACGGATACTCATGAATAAGTGGCAGGCTCGGCGCTGCCCTGGCTATTGTTCTTTCTCTTTGCCCACATGGTTGTCTTTAAATAGGAGACCCTGTATGCCTCCTTATCTGCTTTGGTGTGGCTATACTGCCAAACTTCCAAAACTAGAAAGAAGCTATAAGACCTGGGCCCAGGCACTAGGACCTCAGTGTATACTGTACCATAGATAATAAACAGAGGAAATAAGGTGCAGAAATTTCAAAGTTTTAGTTACCGCTACATCCACCTCATTATTTTAACTGAGCTTCTATAACAAAGGACAAAACTACAGGGCCTTGCCTAAGATAGACATTTCAGAGTTAGGCTGGGTGGTACACACCCGTAATCCCAGCCCTTGGGAAGCAAAGGCAGGAGGATTGCCAAGAGTTTGAGACTCTGTCCCAAAAAAATAAAGAAAAGTTTGTTTCTTTATCTCACAAACTCTCTAAGTTCATTTCTCAGGAAAGTTTGTGTCTGTATCAGTGTTGGTACTTGCCAGTTCCCAGCAGTAGGTAGGGGAGAAAGGAAAAGGTAGGTAGATTTCTTTCCTTCTAAAAGCATAATCCAAATCTACACATGCTACTTCTCACATCCTATTGGCCAGGACCATACAGTCCAACCTGGGCTACAAAGGAGGAAGGGAAGTACAGACTTTTTATGAATAGCCAAAAACTTCTATTCAATGAAAAAGAGGAGAATTAATATTAGCAGTCATTATATGTTGACTTTCAAAAACAAGTATAAAAAGTATCCATGTAGTAATATGGATTTACCAGCCACATGGAGAATGATGGAGGCTTTAAGATGATATGATGTTGTCACAAAGAGTAAGCATCTCAAATGGAGCTCAGGGAATATGGACTCTGGAAATAAAGCCATGGAGGAAAGGGGGAATGGCTCCCCATTCAGAGCAAGTTTCTCAGTCTCTGAACATCAGCTTCCCCTGTGAGTAGCAGTGTCCAGGGCCAGGGTCTTCTACCTGGAGAGCCAGATGATGGACTAGTATCTCATGTCTGTTTGTTTGCTAGTACTTTGGGTCCCCAAGAATGCAAAAGATACATTTCCAAGACTTAGGAACAAGAACAAAGTAATTAGGGTTGGGAAGGGGATCTGGACGTGGGGAGATAGGAGAGAGAGAAGGGGACCTAAAAAATGCTCAGATGTGATATTTTTATGTACTGATTCCTCATGATGAATGTACTTATTATCATAAATATATTCTAATAAAAGGGGAAATACATAAAGCTAAAAAAAAAAAGATGTTGCCTTCATATTCAAATAGTCCTAAAAGGTTAAGGGAGAAGATTGATTTCAAATAATCAAGCATCGTTAGACTGTTCTGAGAAACCTTAATCAGAAAGATTGCAGATTATAAAAGATTAATTAGGAAAGGACTTGGATTTGAAAGAGGTGGCTTGTCTACTGGTCCTGCCACTGCTAGACCTCAGCAGGTCTGTCAGAGCCCAGGAAGTAGCAATATAATTGCTTATGGCATTCTAGGGCCTCCTGGCTGCTAGCCAACCCTCTTCATTCATTACCATACTTTAAGTAACGTAATTAAAAGTATTTAACAGTCAACAAAAATGCATAGAGCTCTGACTCCACATTAGACTCTGTGGGGAATGCAAAGGGAGAAAAGATATGTGCAGGCAGATCTGCAGGGGCTTTGGCTCTGTCAACTGCAAACATCCTAGTGGGTATCATATGGAGTTGACCAGAGCATGCTGGGAGCCAGCTTTCTGTGGCAAAAATGGGCATCATCTCTGCGTCTCTGTCTCTGTCTCTTCCCCTCTCTCCCTCCCTCTCTTTTCCCTCTCTCTCTCTCTCTCTCTCTGATATGAGTCCCCACTTACCCCCTTTCCTATTTTTACTTTCTAATTTTCTTTGTTTCAATTCAAATTTTTCTGAAGTAGGTATGGAACACTACCATTATAGAGGGAAATGATCCTATTTAAAAGGAAATTTTGAAAGATCCTTTCAAAGTGTTGCTTTCTGGTAGCAGGGCTATCAACAGTCAGCCCTGCACCTGATTGGTATTTGATAGGGCGGGGTCTGTCTCCAGCACGCAGGATCTGTGGAGAGGCCAGGCCTTCTGCCATCTCCCTGGGTTTGGGACAGGAAATATGAACTCTATGTGTGCACACGCTGGTGTGTTTTGGGAGGACTATACACACATGTACGCATTCAACAGAGGAAAGGAGTGCCAAGACGTGAGTACAGATGATAAAGAAGGAATGAGAGCAGGAAAAATAGCGCTCCTCAGAAAACAGTCACATTGCCTGCCAGCCGAACAGCTTTGATAATTGGAGTTTCACAGGCAAGTCCCACAGTATTTTGCTCAGCTTCCCCCAGTAACCTTCACCTTGCTGTGGCTATTAAGTGCTGAGAGGCTAACCACTGTTTGTTCCCTGGATACAAAGGCATTCTGTTCTCTCACAGGGGGACTGTGCTTCCCGAGGCCAGCAAGGGCCCTCCTGCTTACCAGCTTTCAATGGCCCTGTGTGCAGGAGGTGGTGATCAAGCTCACTGGGAAGGACAGCGTCCAGGAGGTTGGGAACGTGTCACTTGATTATTATTATTTTCCCAGCAGCTTCCTTTTCCTCTGTTTTGTTTAGGGTAAAGCACTTTGCATTTCCCAGCCCACGTTGTTTGGAAGAAGGGAAAAGAACTCCACTAAGAACAGGACAAGAAACTGGGGAAGGCTGACACAAGGCCAAGCCTGTGCTGAAAACGCTGCCCCTGGGCACTTGTCGGATCTCCCTGCACCCAAGCAGTCCTGATACAGTACATTGCTATTGATTCTTACTTATTAATAAGTTATGAAATTCATCACCAAACTTATTATTGAAGCACTCCTCTTAATCAGCATCCAGGAGGCTCACCAGTTTCATCACTGTATCAGTCAGGGTTTTACTAGAGAAACAGATATAGCAAGATATACAAATTATAAGAAATTACAAGATCACTGTGCAAGTCTGTATCAGGAAGTCAATGGATCTGCAATGGAAGACTCCAAGGTGGAAGCTGAAAATTCTGTGCAAGAAGCCAGGAGACAACAGCCAAGCTGAAGGCAAAGATCACCCAGGCGACTAGCTGGATGGGTCCTCTACACGCTAGAGCGCAGACAGCCACCCTAGGGCAGGTCCTCTACACCCTAGGATGTAGAATTGCTGAGCGAACTTAGTTAAACTTCTAATCTTCTCAAATTGACACAATCAACCAACCACTGCAATCGCCTATTAAAAATCCTTCTAACAGAGTCCTCATCAAAGAGAAAGAAAGAAATAGGATGTCTCTTCAATTACTCTGTTGAGAAATAGTTTATAGTACTTTAATAACTTGTAAAATAAAGTCAAACTACATGGCAAGATGATATTAATGTAAGTAGGAATCTTATTAAGTGTTTTAACATTATCGTATGTTAAAATAAAAAATGTTTGGCCCTTTCACAGAAAAATGATGTGAATACATGAACGTATTAAAAGCTTAGATTCTCAAATGGTATCTGGAAACAGTTTTGAGGGATTCTTTCAAACACCCACGACAGAGGGCTGTCTCAGCACCAAAGGCTCCTCTGGGCCCAGTGTCAATCATGCTGAGGTTGAGACACATGCTCTCAAGGCACCTGATGGGGCAGCAAAACGTAGGGAAATGTTTTGCTGATGGCTGTGTTCCTCCTGCACTGTAACCATCAGCCTCTTTCCCATACTCCCCCATTCTCCACCATAGTCTGCATTCTTTGGTCATGACAAGCCAGCACAGAGTGGAAAAAGGGCCTCCCATCCCACAGAGAGCTTGCTTGCTCTCCAACAGGGATTCTCATGGCTGGGAGTGAGGAAGGACAAGCCAGGAACACTCGTGAGTTTTTCATAACATCTCTCTCCCAAGAATCCTGAGACTTCTCCTTGCTACTGCGTGGGCACAAGCTACCCAGGCAGGAAAACAGCAAGATACATATTTCAGTCCCTCCCTGCTAACCCTCTGCTCTGTACTGCAGCTATGGCCTGCTTTTCCATAACCCAGCAGCCAAGCTCTGCAAATGCTTAGCAGAGCAGGATTCTTTATTATCCCAGCAAGCATCCATTCTCCTGATCGCTGGTTAAATGGCTTGAATTCTATCCCAGAGCAAATGCAGGAAGAAGCACCTGCCCAGATGGTTCTACTTCCCGTGACTGTTCCAGGGGGACCCACAAGCATCTGTGAGCTGGCTTCACCAACAGTGGAAGACAGGCTTCTTATAACAAGCTCAGCTGACCAGCTTGCTTTTAATAACTAGCAAACATATGAGAAAGGGCATAGAGTCCAGGC
>NW_004524595.1:23280385-23282563 GCF_000260255.1 Octodon degus | reverse complement strand
GATGTTTGCACATGGGGGGTTGATTTATTTCACTTAAGAGTATGGTCTCTAGTTGCATCCCTTTACCGATAAAAGCCTCAAATTTATCCTTTTTATAGCTGAGTAATATCGCATTGTGTAAAAATACCACATCTTCTTTATCCATTCCTCACTTGATGAATATTTGGGTTGCTTCCAAGATTTAGCTATGACAAATTGTGCTGCTATAAACATGGATGCACATATATCGCTGTGGTATGACATTTTCAATTCTTCTGGAAAAATGCCAGGGAGAGGAATAGCTGGATTGAACAGGACCTCCAATCCTAGCTTTTTGAGGAATCTCCACACTCATTTCCATAGTGATTATACCAGTCCACACTCTCACCAACAATGAAAAAGTGTTCTTTTTCCACACAGCCTCTCCTTCAATTGTCACTGGTTGACTTCTTGATGATAGCCATTATTTCTGGGGTGAGATAGAATCTCAGTGTTGTTTCAATTCACATTTCTTGAATGAACAATGATGTTAAACATTTTTTCATATATTTACTAACCATTTGTATTTCTTCATCTAAGTAAATATTCATCTCAGATGCCCAACTCAAAAATCAATAGCATTTCTATACATGAATAACAAATGCACCAAGAAAGAAATTGGGGAAAACATTCCTTTCACAATAACATCCAAAAAAATGAAATGCTTAGGAATCAATCTCATAAAGGAAGTAAAAGATTTGTATAGTAAAAATTACAGTACTCTGAGAAAAGAGATTCAAGAGGATTTCAGAAAATGGAAAGATATTCCTTGCTCCTGGATAGGAAAAGCCAACATTGTGAAAATGGTCATACTCTCAAAATTGTTATACAGACTCAATTCAATCCCAATTATAATACCATTAGTATACCTCAACAGAGCTAGAGAAAACATTCCCAAAGTTCATCTGGAACCAGAAGAGACACAGTATATCAAAAGCAATCCTGGGCAACAAAGGAAGGGCAAGAACAAACAACTGGGATCTCATCTTTTTGTAAAGGTTTTGCACTTTAAACGAAATTACCAACAGAGTAAAAAGAAAACCCACAAACTGGAAAAAAAATTATCACCAACTGTCCCTGTAACAAAAGCCTTCTCTCTAGAACATGTAAAGAATTTTAAAAATTCAGGCCCTCAAAATTCAATGACCCAATCATCTGTGGTTCATTTCCATGACCAGGAGCAGAATGTCCCAGCTGCCCTGTCACCTTAGACTCTTTTCACGGTATCTCTTATGACCACCTGCTGCAGCCTGGCGCACCTACTAGACCAGTGCTATGTGACACACCCAGCCCATAAGCTGCTTGCTGAGCAGTCATGCAATAAGGAGTTTGCACTAAGAAGACAATCCAAAGATTGTTTCCTTCAATGAGAAAGTCTTAATTGAAAAAAAAAAATTTAACCTTAACTAAAAAGTAACCCCGAAGCTACTTACCTCATGCAGAGTCAGAAGCCATCCCTGAATCACTGCGTACGTAACAGTGTTCTAGAACATTCTCTGCCTTCTCTCTTCTCTTCTCTCCTTCCCCAAAGTAGCTGTTTTATGCCCATTTCCCTCCCATGTGTTCTGTTCTTTTCTATCAGTGACCTGAAAAAGCAATATGATACAAAGGTATTGATGTTGCTAGTAGTGAATGTTTGTAGTCTCTGGGTGAAAGATTTATCATTTAAAATAGGTCTATGCTAGATGTCCCTTAACCCGAGAATCAGTCCAGTGGTGGGGATTTTAGGTACCAGGCAAAGCTGTGAGAAATAGGTGTTGGGCAAATAGAAGAAAGCATAAGTACTGTTTTAAATTACTTCAAACCGGTCCCCAAGTGCATGTGAATGTGCATTCGCATGTGTGTGGCCTGTGGAGGTGTGGTGAATGGGGCAGGCACGGCGGGAGGATGATGTCAGGTCAGGGAGAGAAGCCACTTACTCTTTAATTGAAAGATTTCCTCTGATGCTGCCAGGGAGAGCAGCATCAGGATAAAGTGAAACCTTAAATCAAATTCTGAATTGCATCCCAGGGGCCCCACAAGAGAACCTGGTGCACGCTCGGCCTCCCTCACTCTGAGGGTTCTGCCCTCAGCAAGCACCCACTTAGCTCTTCCTTTGTGACAGGCACTTGTCCTATACCAGGGTACGAAAAAGAAAAAGGTCCTGGCCCTCCTGGTTCT
>NW_004524595.1:23271996-23280285 GCF_000260255.1 Octodon degus | reverse complement strand
ATGCCATAACAGCCTGCCCTCAGGGTGGGCTGAGCTGACCATAAAAAAAAATATATAAAAAGTATAGTTTGTTACACAATTTAGTGAGATAAATAGTTCTCTTAAGGAAAACTGGCATACAAAGGAACACCAACACACATCCCACCATGCAATATAAATACAAAGCAGCATCAGCAGGGAGAAGGCAGACACGAAGGAGCCAGGTGTGACAGTGCACATCTATGATCACTGCACCCGGGAGGCTGAGACTCAGTGAGGGCCCAGTGAACCCAGTGAAGGTGCTGGACTCGATTGCTGGAGGAGAGGGCAAGCAGAGAGAGGAGGGTGAGAAAAGAGCATTGTAGGGCTGAGATAGCTCAGTAGTATAAGCGCCTGCCTGGCAAGTGCAAGGAGCTGGGTTCAATCCCTGGTACCACATGATCATGCCCCCCACTACCACTGAAACTGGAGACTAGTGGCACAGGCCTGTAATCCCAGTGCTGGGGAGGCTGAAACAGGAGGATCACTATGAACCCAAGCAGCAAAGCAAGATCCTGTATCAAACAGATAGATAGATAGATAGATAGATAGATAGATAGATAGATAGATTTTTTTTTTTAAGAAAGGAGTAGTGTACTCAAGCTCCTCCTCTCAAGCACCAGCACCTCCCTGAGCTGATCTAGCTATGTCCACAGCAGGCCAGCAGCAGAGCACACCCACCCTCGTTGAATCTGCATTCCTGCGGCAAGTCTACACGACCCTGCAGGGCTGTATGCTTCATGAAGTAACAGGCCCTCACCATATGCATTCTGTTTGCTTCAGCTTGTTTTGTCTTTTGAGACAAGGTCTCTCAGTATAAGCAAGGATGGCCTTGAACTCACAACAATCCTCCTGCCTCAGCCTGCAAAGTATCTGGAACTAGAGAGGTGCATCACATCCAACTCTCATGTGCTTGTATACAGAAAATCAGAATAGATCTGTAAAAATGTAGAATAGTGTTAGCCCACAACTATCTTAGAAATTCTCCACAAAGCAAACCAGCAAGCATCGCTGTTCAGGCTGACAGTCGAGGCTGTGGTTCTCACACTGACGAGAGCTAGGAGTGCTTCTTAGGCCAAAGGCCTTCTAAGCATTGCCCAAATCACCCTACATCAGAGAACCTCATGGCTCCTGCCTTTCCTAACTGAGCTCCTACAGATGCTGCACACTAAGCCATGTGTCCCCCTGCATGCGCTGAGTGGAAAACAGGCATCAACTGCATTGTGCAATGGATTCTGCACAAGCGCCCACCCCAGAATAGCATTTCCGCCTAATAAATGACAAAACTGAAGTGAAGGAAGGGAACATGATCTATCCAAGATACATGCCTATGGAGGAAGTGTTGGAGCCAGCACAGAAAGCCACATCTATCTGAAGCTAGGTGCCTTCTACTACCCTGGAGGTCCAAGAAGCAGCAGGTGTTTTTAGCCTCCATGAAGAAAGTATGACCAGGCTCAGGAGGCGGCTTTGTAAAGCTGTCCAGCTTCAGGCAAGACGACCAGAGCTTTTTTTTTTTTTTGCAGAACTAGGGATTGAATTCAGGTCCTTGTGCTTGCCAGGGAAGTGCTTATTTCACTGAACCATCTCCCCAGCCCCAAGGACCAGAGCTTTATATCACATTTTCCCCATAGAGATGTCCTCAGTTTCCAGCTATTCCTGAGTATGCAGCCGAGTATGACCTCATTTGAAGTGGCTTTCTTCTCCACAATGTATGGAAGACTCAGCTAAGAGAGTCATTAGCTACCAACTATCCCAGAGCTGGAGAAATGAGTCACTGTCACCCCAGGAGATCTGAGCATAGCCACACAGCACTCACAGCACCCACACACCAAGGACACAACTTCTTCCCTAGATATCTACTTCATGTTTATCACACCAGCTCTCCTAACAAGATCAACACTCAACTTGGAGGAAGTGTTACTTGTTTCAGCCCCACCACTTCCAATGTGACCTTGCATTGGTAATTTAGTGTCTCATCTGGAAAATGAAAATAATAACATATCATGGGATGCTTTCAAGACTAATGTAGTTCCTGAAACATGAACAGCTGCCAAATGCTTCTAAGAGACTTGTTATTGTTGATACTGTACTTTTGCTTCACTCCCTAGCTAACTGGTCTCTGCATACTGCTCTGAGTTAGAGACCACTGAGCACAGACAACAGAGCTGACCTCAAGACCACTGGTCTACCAGGATCCTCAGTCTGGACTTCGGCCCGACTCTTCAGGCCCACTACTGTCTCTGCCCCTTCACATCACTCACTATCCCTGAATACTGTTATCTACTGTTGTTTAGATGTGAAATAGTCCCCAAAGGTCTCATGTGTCTGGAAGGTGATTATGCTGTGGGGATGGAGTATACTCATCAGTGGGCTCATCCATTGATGAGGGGGGCCCTCCACTAGGAGGCAGGGCTGGCTAGAAGTGAGTAACTGGAAGCATGACCCTGCAAGCTGTGTTCTGGTGCCTAGCCCTCCCTTCTCCTTCCTGGCTACCATATATGACTAGCTTTCCTCTGCCATGCTATTCCACAACCCCATTTCTGTCCTGAGCCCAGCTAACCATGGACTGAATCCATGGAAACCATGAGCCACAAGGAACCTTTCCTCTTTTGAGCTGTGGGTGTTGAGTATTTTGCCCCATTGACAGGAAAGTGACTAATCCAAATGTGACTCCTTAAGGGAAGCTTTGAGAGCCTTCTTTATGAATACTTGAAGCAATACAGTGCTCACTCAAGGACAGTAGGTGTCTAACTAATTCATGAGTTATGCCGGCAATTGACAAGGATGAGACAACCTGCATAAGAACCGCTTACTCCCTAAGTGCCATTCTGTGACCTCTGATTACAAAGACAGCTGACAAGAAATGCAATGACACAAAATACAATAAAAACTCTCTAAAGCAGCTCAAGGCAAATGTTTAAACAACAGTAAAGTTCAAAAGGGTTGCAATGATGATAGCCACAGGCTGACAAAAATAAAAGAAGTGCTACATTTTTTAGCCTGGTTTGGAAATGGTCTGTTTGAGAATGAGGCCATCTTCAAATGGATGCACTCAAGAGCATGGTGCTCTCCACACAGGGCCTTCAGGACTCTTCAGTGCTGCTCAAAACATGCCTGTTTGGTGGTGCTTGATGTTGTTGGATAAGTAATATGTTCAGCATTCCTCTAATACAGCAAGAAACACCACATTGCACACAGAAAGGTTGTGCGGCTACCCTGGGCCAGTGCAGAAGACTGGACACTGGGTTAATGACCCGTGTGTCCTTAAAATGCATCCCATTGCGTGAAGATGAAAGTGAGTCTGCAGCAGAGGTCTGGTGTGCAGCAGAGGCGAGAATGCCCAGCCATCCAGCCCATCTGTGCTGTCATCACCTTACGCCTGATAAAGCCATGAGCCCATTACCTGCTTTCTCATCACACTTACCCACTGACCAGCCAAATGGAACTATTCAATTTTATTCCCAAAGTGCACATTTCCCCCTCTCCAAGCCATCACTTATCCATCTCCCTCCATTCTTTCCTTCCATTCTCATCAGAGAAACTCCACTACATCCTTAAGCCCCGTTTCAAATGTCATCTTTTAATGAAAGCTTTTCCAGGCCCCATCTTCTCCAAACTAGATACCATCATTCTGTGTAAACTTTAATAATGCCTGGTCTGAATCTTCCTTGTGGTAGTAATCACACCCTGTCTTGCTTGAGGTTGTTGTATTTTTTATCAACTTTTATTTTCCCCCATCCTGTGAGCCCTTTTAAGGTAGAAACTATGTCTTAATCCTCCTCGCTCTCCCTGCGGTACCTGGCAATGTGCCCTGCACTTACAAACGCTCAATAAAAGTGGCTAAATTTATCAATAACACTTTCCCTCTGCCAGCTTGGGACTCACTGTTCATCTTTTTATCATCCCTGTTCTTTTTCTCTCACCCCTGCACATGGGAATCAACAAAAAGTGACCTCAGATATCCCTTGAAAATACCAGAAGATCAGAGGTTAGAAACTTGCCACTCTGTTTGTAAAACATTGCCCCCTCTCTGCCTCCTGAGGAGTTATGTGAGTCTATATCTCAAAAGCTCTTTATATGATTTTTGAGTATGAGGTTCAATGAACTTCCAAAGGTCACTTATCAAGTTAAGGGCAAACATAGGAGTAAAATCTATTGGGAGGATGAAATCTATTGTTCAATTTTGTTGTTACGGTAAAGGTAGAGTTTTTCTCTTTTGGAGTCTTACACGGACTTGTTCCATGAATGTGATTTAAAAAAAAAAATACTAATCTGCCAATATGATATCTATAAGAAATCTTTGATTTACTTACAAGTTTTCTTTAGCAGCCAGCGTGCTATACTCTGAAAGCTTCAGTGACAAGCCCATCAGATTTCAATACAAATAAGCCTACACTTGCTTGTGACAAAAACTCTCCAGGTTTTGTTGGTCCTATCAAGAACATCCAAAGAAAAATGAAGTTCAAGGAGAAACACTTTGCTGATTTTATTCTCAGAAGAACTCAACCATGAGCCAGAGTCATAGATGAATAATGCTTCAAATGCAGTGAAAATAATGAATCAATAACATGACTGCAAGTCCTGGGGCATGGATCAGAGTTTTGAAAAATTTTCACAGAAGATTTTCTTCTCAGAGAACTCTCTAAGCATCCGAATGCATTTATTGTTGGCTTACTGCAACTTCTGTGGAGAAGGAACTACCCAAGATCCTTCCCACTCGCTCACTTCTATCCTTCATGTGGCCAGCTGTGCTCGCATATTCCCTAGATCAAGCAGAATTGAAACTACAGTGGGTTAAATTAGGAGATTTTTATACCTGTGATTTGTCAGTTTTACAGAAACCTGAAACTCCAAAGTTAAACCAACCTTGTACCCTAGGACTTTTCCAAGAGGTGTTTATCAAGATTTGTTGTCTTTGTGATGCCTGGGATGTCACTGTCTCCAAGGTCATTATAAGGTTGAGCTTGACACAGCTCGATAAATCATTCAGCACCAAAGCCCAGCAATTTTACTGGATCATAATAGAAGCCCTAGCTGGGGCTACATAGCACACTTCCGCCTACCCAGCCCAAGAGGAGTGAACACCTGGGTTACGATTTGGTGAACTGAGAACCCTGAACACACAAAGCTGAGGAAATTTCCATAAAGGCATGTTTATCTTATAGATCCCATCAGCTAAAGAGACGTCATAGAAAAATTCTTCTGGCTTAGAAATAGATCAAACTTGATGATGAAAAATACATAACTGGCCTCAAATAGCATAAAACATAAATTCTGATTGGAACAAGTACTGTCCCCTCAAAGTGATCACCCTAGGGCTAGCCAGATAGCTCAATGGACTAAAGCACCTGCCTAGGCAGACACAGGGATTAGAGGTTCAATCCCCAACATGTCATTCCGGCCCCACCTCCAGGGTGAACTGAGAGGCGATTGAGACTAGGTATGGTGGCACTCACCTGTAATCCCAGCACTTAGGAGGCTGAAAACAGGAAAATCACTATGAATCTGATCTATGTAGTGAGACTCTGAAGACTCCATAGACCCTGTACTAAATACAAAGAAAGAAAACAAAATGGTCATCCTGTGAGATTATGTATATTATAACAAAGCTGATTTTGCCCAAAACATATCATCTTTTACAATTGGCTTCAGGAGCATATTCTGTCCAAATCTGGATTTTTTTCAGAGGGATTTGATTTTCAGAAACTGCCTATGTTGGACAGAAGCAAGAGCACTCCCTGAACTCTACCCACCACTGCTGTGCCCTGCCCTCCAGGGTGGAAACAAAACTTGGCAAAGACACTGGGATACACTGTGTCAGAATGCACATACCTAGGGAGCAAAGGGCTGCTGCCCATATCTCTGGAAGACTCTGTCCTTTCTGGCTCTCAGGTAGTGAGCAGCCCTGCTGAGAACCAAGAGCACCCTATAGCTGGTGGGGCCCCCTCAAGAACCACAAACAGTGGGTCAGCAGCCCACAAAGATCTGAATGCCCCTGACAATTCCATGAGCTCTGAAGCAAATCCTTCCTCAGCCACACATTCAAAAAAGACCCCAACCCTATCTAGGACTTTGCAACCTTATAAAGGATAAAAAAAGGTTCAGCCTCCCAATTATAGAACTTGAGAGATAACAAGGGAGTTGCTTTTTTAGCTGATAAATTTATGATCAAAATATTGCATGCCTGTAGACAGCTAACAGCAAGCTTTAGTTATTCTAACCCAGGTTTGGTCAACATAATTGAAAACATTCTATGCAATATTTTTACCAAAAAAAATTGTTTTAAAGTTTTGATCTCTTAATTATCTTTCCTTCAAATTGCTTCCCCACTTATTCGTCCCTTACCATAAAGTATTCTCGCCAGAGGGAACCACTATGGAACTTAAAGGATCACAGTGAATAGCACTACCAAGCCACTCACCATGTCTCGGACACTTCCAAGTACTTTACAAATCACATGTTGTTAAGCTGCACCCCAGAAGGTGGTAACTCCTACCTTTTGTGTGCACAACCTTTCCGTCACTATAACAAATACCTGAGCAAATCAGCTTATAAAAAGAGCAGGTTTACTTCGGTCCACAGCTTTAGAACTTCCAACCCTGTTTGGTCCACCCTGTAGCTTCAGGTGACACAGCGCGTCATGGCAGCAGTGTGTGGGGAGGGCAAATCGCTGACCTCATGGTCAGGGAAGTAGAGAGAGGAAGAGAGGAAGAGACCCCCCCCTCCCCCAGCACCTTCTGTGGTCACATCTTCAGAGACCCAGAGATCTCCCTCGAGGTTACACTTCCCCATAGCATGAGCTGAGGGACACCTCCTTAACACATGAGCTTTTGGAAACACTTAAAATCCAAAGCACAACACATTCCTATTCTAAAAGTAAAGTAGCTGCAATATTCTTTTCTGCAGACATGGTGTCACACACATGTAATTCCAGAACTTGGGAGGCTGAAGCAGGAGGATTGTAGTGAGTTGGAAGCCAGGATGGGCTACCTAATGAGTTCAAGGTCAGCCTAAACTATATAGGGAGATGCTGTTAATAATAATAATAATAATAATAATAATAATAATAATAATAATTTAACAACAACAACTTTCTCAACATACAAAAGCTAATAAACAGCAGAGTTAAAAACCAAGCATTCAAGTTCCAGAAACTACCCAACTAGCCAGGGTCCTATTCTAATGACCAGAGTAAGGACATCCTAAGAGGTTAAAAAAAAAATACAGCTAGGAACAGTGGCACATGCCTATAATCCTAGCTACTCAAGAGGCTGAGACAGGAGGATCACAAGTTTGAGGTCAGCCTTGTCAGATACAAAAGTTACATTTTTAGTTTTATAGGTCTTGCTTTAACTTGGTCTTAGCCATCCAGCAGAAAAGTATAACCACAAGATATAAAAAGCAATGCCATATTAATATGCTGAGCTCAAGTCAACAACTTCTGACAATTGCCAGTTCTGCTGATAACCCACTACTATTAGGGACTATCAGACTATATTGGATTATTTTGCTGAATTCAAGTACCTACAATCTTACTGGCTTCAAGTATGAAAAGGTCCTTTAAAGACTTCTCCAAATACAGCTTCTCTAACTGCAGTGGAACACCTATCTCTGACAAAACAAAACGAAAAAGGGGAATATGTTGGGAGCCTTGAAGCTAGGAAATCGATCAAATATGTTTAGGTGGGACTAGGCCTCAGTGCCTAAAGCTCACAAGCTACCTCACTCCTGAGATGAACACCCTGTCTGGTTAAGGTTAGCTATCAGTTGCTAGGCAACCTAGAGTCATGCGTTATTAACTTCACAAAAGTATAAATAAAGGACCATTTTGTTGTGAAAAAAAGACTATATCTATATAGCCTTTTTACACATATATATGTGTGTGTGTGTGTGTGTGTGTGTGTGTGTGTGTGTTAGGATAGATACATAGCTACTTTCTTTTAGTTCATTGAGAATAAAAGTTTGTGCTAATATTGTTTAGACAAGATATCATGTCTGCATCATCTGCTCTGAATAACTAAATGAAGACAACAATACACAATGTATTAATTATTGTAACTATTCTACTAACCTGTTTTGAAACTGTCTCATCACTGTTTTATCTTTTTATTCTCATTAAAATGAATTATAAAAAAACAAGTTTGAGGTCAGCTTGGACAACTTAGAGAGATCTTGTCCCAAAATATAATAAATAACACAGGGCTGAAGAAGTAGTTCAATGTGGTCTGGGGAGATAGCTCAGTGGAGTAAGTTCTTGTCTGGCAAGCACAA
>NW_004524595.1:23270718-23271779 GCF_000260255.1 Octodon degus | reverse complement strand
AGAAGATAGCTCAACGGTCTAAGCACCTGACTGGCAAGCACAAGGACCTGGCTTCAATCCCCAGTACCATATGCTGTGCCAACCCCCAAGCCCTGGGCATGGTGATGCACGCCTATAATCCCAGCGCTGGGGAGACTGAGACAGGAGAACCACTACAATTCCAAAGTGCATAGCCAAACCCTGTACTAAATAAATAAATATTTTTTTAAAATTAAAATAATAAAAGTCATTTAACTCGACGGTGCTCTGTACAGACCAACAGAACCAACATGTTACTGTTACTTAATTTCACTCCTCTGCCACTGAAGCAGCCCATTGTCGCTCCGCAGCCCTCAGGTGATGGTGTGTCGCAGGCCTGGCAACCTGAAGAAGGAAGCACATGAGAAGCTGGAGAATGCTTTGAGCGGAGGCCGCGCTGAGACGCTCCACGCAACACGCTCCAGGGCTCCGTCGTGTAAGCACCCCTGCTTGCCAAGCAGTGTCTCTGTGTTCACAAACTTATAATCGCATTACCTTACATCACACCTCATAGGAAGACATAAGAATAAAATATTGAATGGAAAGAGCATAAAGTCTGCGAAGCTCAATTTCCTACACTATAAAGTAAAGAGGGTTGGAGCGGATCAATATCTCCTAAAATGTATTCCACAGAACACTACTCTCACGAGATGTCTGCAAGTGTTCGGGACGGGGTCATAAATCATGGGTCGGGCTGCATGTTCCGATAACGTTGTGCTGTCCAAGCCCTCTGGAAAGCTCAGCGCCCACACCTGCACCTTAGAGGCCCTCAGAGGTCCAGCGGTGGAGAAATCTGTAAAACTCTCTAAACTAAGTAGCATCAAAACTTTTAAACCATACAGGGTGTTCAATCATTTTTTTCTGGGAACGTTTTTTAAGGTGTGCTAGGGTTCTAATTTCTACTTGAGAAATTCTATGAATTTACCTCAAGGTTAATTTTCATTTCAAAGGAAGTTAAAAATTAAGTTTGACCTATAAAGCGAGTTAGAGGTAGTTTGTCTAAATTATACAGAACATAGAAAGCAAATGTCCCCAAGAGCACA
>NW_004524595.1:23250546-23270618 GCF_000260255.1 Octodon degus | reverse complement strand
TGTATAGTAAAAATTACAGTACTCTGAGAAAAGAGATTCAAGAGGATTTCAGAAAATGGAAAGATATTCCTTGCTCCTGGATAGGAAAAGCCAACATTGTGAAAATGGTCATACTCTCAAAATTGTTATACAGACTCAATTCAATCCCAATTATAATACCATTAGTATACCTCAACAGAGCTAGAGAAAACATTCCCAAAGTTCATCTGGAACCAGAAGAGACACAGTATATCAAAAGCAATCCTGGGCAACAAAGGAAGGGCAAGAACAAACAACTGGGATCTCATCTTTTTGTAAAGGTTTTGCACTTTAAACGAAATTACCAACAGAGTAAAAAGAAAACCCACAAACTGGAAAAAAAATTATCACCAACTGTCCCTGTAACAAAAGCCTTCTCTCTAGAACATGTAAAGAATTTTAAAAATTCAGGCCCTCAAAATTCAATGACCCAATCATCTGTGGTTCATTTCCATGACCAGGAGCAGAATGTCCCAGCTGCCCTGTCACCTTAGACTCTTTTCACGGTATCTCTTATGACCACCTGCTGCAGCCTGGCGCACCTACTAGACCAGTGCTATGTGACACACCCAGCCCATAAGCTGCTTGCTGAGCAGTCATGCAATAAGGAGTTTGCACTAAGAAGACAATCCAAAGATTGTTTCCTTCAATGAGAAAGTCTTAATTGAAAAAAAAAAATTTAACCTTAACTAAAAAGTAACCCCGAAGCTACTTACCTCATGCAGAGTCAGAAGCCATCCCTGAATCACTGCGTACGTAACAGTGTTCTAGAACATTCTCTGCCTTCTCTCTTCTCTTCTCTCCTTCCCCAAAGTAGCTGTTTTATGCCCATTTCCCTCCCATGTGTTCTGTTCTTTTCTATCAGTGACCTGAAAAAGCAATATGATACAAAGGTATTGATGTTGCTAGTAGTGAATGTTTGTAGTCTCTGGGTGAAAGATTTATCATTTAAAATAGGTCTATGCTAGATGTCCCTTAACCCGAGAATCAGTCCAGTGGTGGGGATTTTAGGTACCAGGCAAAGCTGTGAGAAATAGGTGTTGGGCAAATAGAAGAAAGCATAAGTACTGTTTTAAATTACTTCAAACCGGTCCCCAAGTGCATGTGAATGTGCATTCGCATGTGTGTGGCCTGTGGAGGTGTGGTGAATGGGGCAGGCACGGCGGGAGGATGATGTCAGGTCAGGGAGAGAAGCCACTTACTCTTTAATTGAAAGATTTCCTCTGATGCTGCCAGGGAAAGCAGCATCAGGATAAAGTGAAACCTTAAATCAAATTCTGAATTGCATCCCAGGGGCCCCACAAGAGAACCTGGTGCACGCTCGGCCTCCCTCACTCTGAGGGTTCTGCCCTCAGCAAGCACCCACTTAGCTCTTCCTTTGTGACAGGCACTTGTCCTATACCAGGGTACGAAAAAGAAAAAGGTCCTGGCCCTCCTGGTTCTCACATTCTACTAGGGGAGACAATGAATAGAGGGAAGGAGGGTGGGAAGGAAGGAGACTTGAAGGATTTCAAGTTGGGGCAAGAGGAGAAACAAAGGAGATGTGTTCTGCACTGTGCTCTCTTCTCAGCCATGGCCAGAATGTTCCAGAACCATGACAGGCCTATGTTTGAGTACTGAAATTGTTCCCAGGAGAAAATGGGTTATGTTTAAGGAAAAATCTCTTGCTGGGGTAGATTACTGTAGGAAGACAAAATCCCATGCCCAGGCATGTCTAACACAGCATCTGCATGTAGACAGGAAATATGCGATGCTTTCTTGTAATCCTGTGGGACATCTCCCTTGCAGTCATCAAGCAGGTGAACCAAGTTTCCCATGAGCCATACTGTCAAACACAAGGTGTGAACCTAAATTTAATCATTTATGGCACATCACAAGTACACTATGGAAGTTGTTACTGAAGGAAATCCTTTAATATCCTTTGCAACGCAAATGCATACCTCATATTTCATTTTCATGACAATCTAGGTTTGCATGAATTTATATTTCAAAATGACAGCCAATATTTACCAAGAGCACACTCTGTGTAAGGCTCCAAGCCAAAAGGTTTGTATACAGCATTGCATCTAATAATGGCCTCATAAAATTAGTACTTGATTATCACCATCATATATGGCTGGGAAAAACACAGCTCAGTGAGACTGAGTGATTCAGCGGAATGACACAGGTAATAGGAGGCAGAACAAAAAGGCAAACCTAAATGCATCTGATGCAGGAGCCCAAGTTCCTAACTGCTGCTCCACATTGCCCAGGAAGACCAAAACAAGGCCCACTCTGTCACCTTTGCTGTCTGGGGCTCGCCTTGTCTTGTGGCTCCTATTTCCTACATCCCTGTGGACCTACACCACTTAGCTACTAAACTTTATTTCCTGGCCTGAAAAATATAGCAAGGAATTTTCAGGGCTGTATGCTGCTCTCAGAAGCCCAGAACAACTGGAAGAAACAGGAGATGGATCAAGTCAACAGCAGGCTCAGGGAACAACCTCAGCACTCTGTGGACAGGCATAGAGTGGGGAGGAGAAAATCCAGGGAAAGAGGTGTGAGGTGATCTTTTGCATCCAGGCGTATCCTCTGAAGTCCATTCATCCCCCTTAGCAGTCTGTTTGCAAAGCACATCATTTCAGATACAAGTGAAATCATATTAGTCCCCAGCCCAGCACCCTCCAAGGACTCCAGCATCCCAGGTGGTACCACTCCCATGCCCTTTCCTACCTCATATTTCAGCTTGTTTCCCTCTCCACCCCCACTCCCTCCACTCTGCACGGGGACTTTGGTCTGTTTGTTCATGATCATTTTCCCAAAACATTGGAAATATTCGGAAGATAGTATGCCCTCAATAAAAGTACTGGAATTGATTTCTCTTCAGCTTATGAATCTTCCCATAGAGTTGTCTCTAGATGAAATGAAATACGGGAAGAGGCAATACACTGCTCAGGCCTCGAGGGATCCAAACCCAGGCCCAGCGACCTTAAGGTAGAGAGACACAGAAAAGACTCAATCACTAGATATTTAAATGGACTTACTCCTGTCAACCATGAGATGCTGTGATCCTGTGAACCAGCACAAAGATGTCAGGACAAAATGGCGAAGACTCTTTAACTCCACTCACAGAGGCTTGTATGCCACATCTCGTGTGTCCAGTGAATCCAACACTGGTAGCTGGTGCTTTGAGGGAGTATTTTTTGTTTGATTTTCATTTCTAATGTGACTCTTTTAAACCCCATGAGCCTACTTGGAAACATTTTCTTTTGAATACAAAAAAGGAGCATACATCTAATTGCAAATGAGAAATTTCAGGACAAGGAGTGTTATCAAATAACTATTATCTGGAAAAAAATTTTTCATCATCTCACGTAATTTAAATTCCTGCCCTTTGTTCCCTTGTGTATATTTTTGCATTAAAAACTCTGCTTAAAATTAGTTTAAATTCTTTCATTTGGTGTAGATTTTAAAACAAAAACATGGGAGGATTGTAAAGAGGAGTAGAATAACTGGTAGTTGAGATTTCTTCTATGGAGTAACTTTATTTATATATGATAAAATATATAAATAAAGGAGATAAGGAGTCTGAAAGAGCATTTATGCAAACCCCCCCCCAAAAAAAAGAATGCATGTTCTAGGTTCTACAAAAATTAGTACTGCCCCTGCCCTCCAGGGAACAAAATATTTTGATTAAGGTTTTGCTTCTTTGTTGGTTGCTGTTACTGATATTGTTTACAAGTAATAAGAAATGGCAGGCCCCAGGACACAGAACCTCTGTCTCTACTCTCTATTAAATGTAATATTTACAGGAAAGTCCAGAAATTTCCTGCCCTGACTCACCCTGCCATGAGCTGGAAGGTGAGATTTTTAGTTGTATGCATAGTCTGGGGATCTATAAGTCACTGGACGCTAGACGCCTAGAGTGGTGTTACAGCTCGTATCTGTAATTGTACCCAAAGCCTGGTGTGCTCACATGTGGGGCTCTGACAATGACTGGATCATGGTGTTTGATGTTGATTGGTGTTTACTGATTGGTCTGATAGTCCTGGCTGTGGATGTAGAATTAACTAAAGAGGGAAAGCCCACCGTGGGCATGAGTGGCACCAATCAATAGGCTTGCAGCCTGGATAGAATAAAAAGGGAAAGGAAGGTCACCTCTCTGCTTCCTGTCAACCATGCCATGAACTGTCTCCACTGCCACGCCCTTCGTTTTACCTCTCTGCCTTAGAGCCAGCCACCCATAGACTGAATCCTTTGCAAACTGTGAGCTAAAATAAATCTCTCCTCCTTTAGCCTCTGGCTGTTAGGTATTTTGTCCCAGCAACAAAAAAGTAACTAAGACAAGTGGCCAGTCCTCCATTCCTTGGAGCTAAAACTTCAGAGCAGAGGAGGTGGTCTATCTCATTTCAGGGAAGGGATCCTGTGCCAATTCCAAATAAAGTGTTTTTATTCATGGCCAAGGGAGGCAGATTTCTCTCTCTGCTTTTACAAAAATCTGTCCTTTCTACACAAAGGAGAGTTTTTAAGTTTTGGATTTTTCAGGTATTGCACACCAGCCTCCTGCTGCCAAGACGCAGTTAGCTTCTGTAAAGGAGCCCACGGCTGCACCACGCCTAAGAATTCTGGGCACCCATTCTTGCCACCTTTCCATCCCACCTCCCTCACCATGTGGGGGCATCTCAGGGGAGATAATGTTCCCCAAGGCCACTGACCCTCTTTCTGATGTGTTCCCCTTTGTGCTCCCCAATCCACTTCACATCTCTACAATGGATCGGTTCTTCATTCTATAAAATATATGCTTTATTATAGAACTAAGCACAATAAAAGGAAGACTTTTATTTTAAGAAAGATTTTCAGGGCTGGTGAGATAGCTAAGCAGATTAAGCATCTGCTTAGGTAAGCGCAGGGATCAGAGTTTCATCCCCAGCACCACATGCCATGCCGACCCTTCCCCGGGCGCACTAAGCCAGCCATGGAGACTGGGTGTGGTGGCACACACCTATAATCCCAGTGTTAGAGAGGCTGAAAACAGGAAGATCACTAGGAGTCTGATCTGTGTAGTGAGACCCTGTACTCAATAAACATTTTTTTAAATGCTGCCCCTAAATCAACACATCTCTTTTTCCACAGAGAACCAAAAGATTCTACACATACATTTCTACATAGGTTTTCCTCAAAATGAAAATAATAAGTGGGAAACAATTAACAAGAGATCTGGGAAGCAGCTATGAAATTAGGACCAAAAGGCCCATGACCAGAAAGGCAGAGGTCAGTGCTGAAATCTCAGTAGAGGAAAGAACCTTCCATGCCTCTCCAGCCCTGTCCTGGGGTGGTGCTGATGCTGTCCTCTGTTATGGGCCCCACATCCACCTGGAGCATGACCTCCAGACCCTAGAGAACAGGCTGCAGCCACCTGAATGGAGGGGCCTCCTGTAAGCTCATACTGCTCTTTAGATCTGCTTCGCATGTGTCCCTGGTGTACCCCTGATTGAAACTTAATCTTCATGGGGAGGTCAGCAGAAGGTGGAAATTTAACCCAACTACGGTGTTTAGAAGTGGCAACTTTGTGAGGTGATTAGGAGTTTGCAAGTTCATCAGGGTGGGTTTCTTGCCATGGTTGTCCTGTGACACCTTGGGACCCTGGCAACAAGACTACAGTCACAAAATACAATGGCACCTTGACTCACGCCTTCAGAACCACTGTGAGCCAAAGGACCCTCCTCTCTTTATAACTCAGTCAGTGTGTGGTATTGTGTTATTGACAACAGAAAAGAGACCAGTGCCTCTCCTGTGGCTAATAGAAGAGTCCTACCTACTCTCAAGAGTTTGAATATTACAGATAATAAAATTAGGGTTCAGTACAGAGCTAGAGTCAGAAATTACTCAAGTGGCATCTATTATTACCACTGTTAATCATAATAATTTAATATCACCCTTCTTCTGTATCAAAACCTCTCATTCCTTACTTGTTTTGTTTTTCCATACTCCAATAACTAGAAAGTTCTGTACTCAGATCCCCATAGAGTTTTCTTCTCCTGTTAGTTCTTTGGGTCATCCTAGTTTAATCAGTGCTTTTAAAGAATCACCAGCCATTCTTCTGGCTGACATTTTAATCAGGTTTTTCCAAGAATCCCAAAGGAGGGAGAAAATGGAATTGCAATGAAAAAAATCCACTTTTCTCTACATGCCAGTAAATTATAACTCCACAGCTGCCTCAGAAAAAGAACAAAAGACGCATGGTGGAACATTTTTCTGCCCAAGAAAATTGACAGAGCAGTAGAAGCAAATCCTTTGCAGAGTTGCCGGGGGTGTGGGGCGGGTGTGGGGAGGCAGCCAGAGCAGCTCTGCAGACCCTGTCCCCAGTTACTCCCGGGACACCTTTGGTCTCGGAGCAGGACGTCTGCCTCTGTCCACATACCCTCACAGATGGAATAGGAGAACACCCTTAGGAAAGCCAAATGCAAGATAACATTGAAACAGTACATTTGGGCTCCAGGGCTTTATGCTCTGATGATGCGTCACAGTCTGCACAATGTTTCTCTTTGCAATCGCTTCCTGGTCCTGTGGTCAGGTCTTCCTATCCCCTCACTTATCTATTCCGCATCTCGGGGAAGTTGTTCAGCCTCTCTGGGTCTATCCACAGCCCATCACCTGTAGGAGCTCAGGTTCTGTGGGGTGAAGAACAGCAACGTGTGTGAAAGCTCCACCCAACAGAATACATGTTTCAACGTGTATGAAAAGCCTGGCACACAAAATACATGTGTCAGTGCTTGGTGGCAAGCAGCAGGAGGAGACACTGGCAGGAAGCAAGCCTGACCGACATCCTCACGGTGTCTGTCTGCTCCCGTCCTCCTCACCTGCCCCGTGCTAGGTCTACTGCACCCCTAGACTGCAGGTGCACATTTTACCCAGTAAATGGCAAGCACCACGTTCACCTATTTGTTGGGATTGCCAGATAAAGCACCATCCCTGGGTGTGGCTGCATCAGCAGTGTATAATCTCACAGTTCCATGTTAGAAGTCCAAGGTCAAGGTGTGCAAAGGCTGCAACCTGCTGAAGGCTGGGAGAGAGAATCTGTTACCAGGCGTCTTCAGGGTGCTGTGGCCCATAGACACCTACCCTGATCCCTGACTCGCTGCTGCACAGCGATCTTCCTGTGTGCATGTGTCTATGTCTAAATTTCCCTTTCATAAGGTCATGCCTCATGTTGGATTCACAGCCACCTAAATGGTCTCCTCGTAACCAGGTTTGCAACGACCCCACATCCACAGAAGGCCAAATTCAGAAGTACTTGGGGTTTGATCTTCAGCCTGGGGATGGGTATAAGGGGACATGCTTCAACCCAAAACAGGGTCCTGTCCATGTGACCCTGGGCAAGTCACCTCACCTTTCAGGTTTATCAGGCCTGGAGCAGAGACCATGGCAGTGCTGTTGGGACACTCTTCATGTGTCTTTGGCTTCATCTCTGTGGTTCTGGAGGTCCAAACCTCAACACTCTGAGAGATAGGAAGACCTGACCACAGGACCAGGTCACTGTGTCTGGGCCATTCAGGCTGAGAGTTCCAGCAATCTAGTGGTCACAGGAAGAAGGTTTCACCAGCACTTCTCAGAACACCTGAGCCTGGATCCCCATCATGGTCCAGCCCCTCCTCGCAGGAAATCTTGGGCTCTTACTTTATCTGGGTAAGCCTCGATGTGCCTCTCTGAAAAATGGGAATAAAATAAAAAAACAAGGTCTTCTTAAATAAAGAACTTGATCATCCTGGGGGAAAAATGGGCATAAAGATTGTTGCTCTCCGAGAATTAAGATAAAGCGCATGCAGGAAACACAAAGAACACAATAAAAGTCATTTACAATTCTTCTTCTTTAGTTCCTTCTCTCCACCCCTTGGAGGTGGATGTGGCCATCCCTCTCTCTTCCCAAAGCCCCTCTGTCATTAGCTCGCATTCCCTACTACATACCTGACATGCAGTAAGCGCTCACTAAGTGCTTCAGATAACAAATGCTAGGCAAGGGATGCAGAGTCGATTTAAACTACTATTATTCACTTGGTAGTCTGCTTTTCAGAAAGGGTTGGAGGAGGTGGAGGACTTATGTGAGTCAGAGTTTATACTTTCTGACAGCTTGCACAGAAAGTAACACACACAAGCAAGGATTTCAAATAAGAACACTCATTAATTAATGCTAACTCTTCCTGCCTGAGCAGAGACCGCAGGCTAATACCATTCTAGAATTGCTTAAAAACAGCCACAAAGCCGACACTGGGCATCCTCTGGGAGCCGTAATAACATTACACCTGAGCTTTTACATCAGAAGAGAGCCCCAGAGACCATTCCCAGTCCGAGGCATGGCAGGAGGGGAAAGCCTCACTCAGCAAATAGCACGCCATTACCTGGTGTGTGTGGGTGGTACCCAGGGAGCCGCTGATTGAGTCAATAAAAATCAAAGTGGATAAACAGCCAGAATAGGGCTGGGCAACATGTGACACTGGCCACTCCTGAGGAAATTCACGGCAAAACCAGCCAGAATATGGGGCTTATTTTATACTAAACTAAAGGTAATATACATTGAATTCATGGTAATAGCAATAGTTAAATGCCCTCTCTGGGTACATCACCTTCCCAGAGCCTGTACACACTCACCAATCCAGGAGTTCTCCAAACCCCAGGCTTAAGTCTCAAAGTGAGGCTCCATTACACAGGTCAGGGGTGGGGCTGAAAGTTGTAATCCTTCAATCATGGTTTCCTCTGTCCCCCCTATACACACATCTGTCTTCCAAGAGTCACTTCATTAACATAAACTCAGGAATGGTGGAGAGGAGCTTCCCCAGTCACTCAAGAAATCCCAAGATTCCAGGGACCTCAAGCAAAGACCAAACATGTTTCTTATTATATCTCAGTATCACAGCTATCAACTTTCCACAGGCTCAAGATCCAAGCCCACCTCTGAGACATGATGGTGATATTTCCTTCTGCTTTGGGGATAAAAGGCTGGCCCCACACTGGTGCTGGAACACTCATCCCTAGTCCCTCATCTCCTATTAACTAACTCCCAGTTGGACCCAATAACCAACAGCCACAATTGAAAGGAAGGCAGGCTACTTGACTCACAGTTTCCTGGGACTCATCCCATAAGCCTGGTTCAGAGCCATGGCTGGCCCCAAGGCAGAAACCGCATGATGGAAGAGCAGGAAGAAGAAAACTGTTCAACCCATGGCAGCCAGAGAAGGGAGGGCTGGGGAGGTGCTGTACCCTCCAAATGCGCATCCCCAGGGACCTGCCTCTTCCATCCAGAATCCACCTCCTGACAGTACATTCAGGACAGCTATGAGCTCATCACTGGATTGATCCCCTCAGGAGTAAGCAGCCCCAGGATCCTATCACCTTCCAAAAGGCCCATCTTTGAACACATGAGACTGTGGGGGGCCATTCAGGGTCTGAAGCATAACATCTGGTTACCCAGCTCCTGGCTTGTATGCAGATCACCTCTGAGGATGCTTACTTAGGCACACACACACACACACACACACACACACATACCCTCTGCAAGCCTCCCTGTGAATCCCTAGATGGACGCTACAAGCCACCCACCTTCCATTTGTCTTTTGCATCCCACACACCTGATGCTGCCAGCACTCTTCTCATGCTGATGAGAGTGGCCCAAAGGAGTCCACTGATTGCTAATAACATTCAGGAGCCCCCTACTATCCACCAGGTGCTGTCTACGGCTAATACTCAAGCCACCCATTAATCTTCTGGTTCCAGCTACAAAGTGATTATTGCTTTCCCCTAATGTAGAAATATGGAAGGTGAGGTCCCATAGGCCTAGTCCTTCAAGTATGGTCACATAGCAGCAGAAAGCCAATGCCAGGACTGAGGCTTTGACTTCACATTCAGGCACAGCAAGCAGATCTTCCTCCATTCACCCCTAGAGGCAGGCGTCCAGATATAGACATTCTCGTAAAGGGAAACACACTCATAGTAGATAGAACAAGTTTGTGCTGCCTGCTTGAAAACCAAAACTCTGAAGCCCTCCATTCATCTCCAGTGAGCAAGTCCTCTGATTCACCACTCTTTCCCTCTGTGCCCTCAAGAAAACACCAAGTGCTGGCTACTTACAGAAGAGCTTCCTAAGAGATCCAAATCTACTTGTAGGAGTATCCTCACTACAAGTGTCCCGAACAATGAAAATTGCTTTCCTAAGTGAAACTGGACTCAAGTGGTTTGTTCTGCGCTGTTATAGTCATTCAGTTAGTGGAAGCGTTTGCGTAATTTTTTCAAAGTTTCAAAAACAACCCGAGGAGATAATAAAATACGATCCTCTTTATTGAAGTCTGAGATTCCCTGAAGCCGAAGATGGCAGATTGTGTTGTTTGATTGCCCTAAATGAAAATGTTGGAAGATAAAGAATCCCCTTGGCTCTAACCTTCAAGGAGCAAACCATGCCCAGAAGCAAGGAGATACAGCCAGCCTCATATATTCTCCCTCTGCTAAATTCCACATTCTGCAGAAATTCTCTCTTCTCCCTAACTACATTAGCAAAGAAAACAATCAATATGAAAATGTACGCTTATCCTAAGGGATCTTGATTACTGAACAAAAACTCCAAGCAGCTCAGTTCACAAACTTAAATGGTTGACCCTTTATTCTCTGCGCTGTGCCCTTCCGAACCACTCATGCATCTTGATATTCAAAGTAAAGCTCGTTCTACTAAACCACAGAATATGTTATTAGTCTGACACCAGGCCTGTAACTTCCACCTCCAATGGGAAAGCCTTCCTTTCAGCTGGGGCCCTTGGGTCTGAAGCGCCATCTGGTTAGACCATCACCTCCCCAAGACACCTAAATATAATCATGATCTTTCAAGTTCCTCTCCCTTCTAACTGGGTCACTGTTCATGTTTTGTTTTGGTGATAAAATGTTCTATTTTTCTCCAGAGCTTACCAGATCTTTGTGTCCAAAAATACAATCTAACAGAATTCCTCACTAACCCTGCTTGAAAATCAAAATTCCAAAGCCATTCGTCTACAATGAGCAATTCTTTTGATTTACCACCTTCCCTTCTACCACTTCCTTTCTAATCATTGAAGCAGAATATCCTAAGAAAATAGGTAAATAGGAATAGTTTGCTTACTGTGCCTTTACTTTCTATTAGGAAAAGATGGGTTTGTAAATCATGGTGGACACAGAAGGTTTTATGAGAGCTCCATATAGAAAAATGAAAGCATATTAAGACAGCACCTCTCACATTCTAACTTCTTGGTAATTGCAGCATCCATAGTAATAACAAATACTCACGATGTTGAAAATAGCTTCTCTGGAAGGATCATGTACAGTATATCAGGCACTGTCTTGGTTACTTTTCACTCATTGTTAAGACAAAATACCCAACACCCAAAATGAAGGAAGCTCACAGTGGAGGTTTCAGTCCATACTCGGCTGGCTCCAAGGCAGAGTAGCACATGGCAGAGAGCAGTCATTCCTGGTGGCAGAAAACAGCAAAGAGCAAAGGGAGGAGCAGCAGCAGCTTCTAGCAAGCCTCTCTCCCCATCCTTACATTATAATGCAGATTATCCACTCCAGGGCAGGGGTAGCACCCATACAATCTCCATGCCCTCCTCTTGTACAGGATGAGGATGTTTACAAAGTAAGGACCCTTGGTGAACGCTTAGTTGAACCTCTCAACTTCTCAAGTTGACACAATGCATAAACCATTACAGGCACTTTATTAAATACTTTTCATGTATTGTCTCACACAATCTTTGCAATAGCCTCATGAGATAGGTTTGTTTATTTCCATCTCTCAAATGTTCAAATGAATTAGAGAAGCTCCCCTGGCAAGACTGAACTCCAGTGTAGTTGCATAGGGCATACTTCTCAGGAGCCTGCAGTACAGAAGGACTGCACAAGCCTCTCTGGAGCAGATAACCGTGTCCAGGTAAGAGTCCATCTCCAACCCCAGCAAAGGACCTTCAGTTACCAGAAAAACCAAAGCCCAGGCTACAGCCCAGCTTCCTAGGCAGACTCTGCAGACCTCTGCAGATGCTGCCACGTACCCTGTTCTCTCCTCTCCTCATGGGCTTTCTGAGTAACTCTAATTTCAGCTTCTTTCTTCCCAATTAATCATAGCACATTTTTTTCCTTGATCGTTAAGTTATTGCTTCTATGTTATCCTAAAATCACACAAAATGAGGATTTAATCATTTTTAAATAGTGTGTTTAGAGCACTATATTCAAAGAGCAGGCTAAAAAAGAACTAAGATGAGTTAAGTGCACAAACCAACTAACTCCCCGTGGTGAATATTATCATTACACACTGCAAGTGTGTACTAATAAAAATTAAAAATAAAGTAACTTAAAGATAGCAAGAGTCTTGGTAGCTAAAGATGATTGCTACAGACTCAAAATAGTTTGTAGACATTATCAAACTCACAACGGTGACATTATCTTCTGCATTTTGTTCATGGAGAAACTGAAATAAGAAAATTATTATCAATTGCCTTTGAGCCTGCTCAGAAGAGCTCTGTTACCTCTGTGAGGGTGCTGTTTGGGGAGGTCAAGTGAGGGAGGCTGGCTACAGCCGAGGCCAGTTTTCAAACTGACTTCTTCAAATATGCTTTAATGCCCACAGATAAAAGTGTGACTCAATGCTCCTGACCCTCTTTGGCTAGAGGAGGTCATCTCTGTATTGATTTGATTGGCTTTTTATGATTTGGGTTTTGTAAAAGAGTTCCTTTTCATGGAAGAATCAACTCTTAAAAACTAAAAATTAATAAGACCACTGGCCTGGAGATATTTACAAATGCCCCCTGTAAATATTGCCTAGTAATATTCTGCGACTATTCTCAAATCCAAAGGAGCCATGAAGAGTAAATCCTAAGCTTCTCTGTACTCAGCATGATACAGATGTTTGCTTACATGACAAGCTGCTGTTTTGCTGAGGAGGTGAGAGGTTTAGTAACTTGCCAAAGATCATCCAACCAGTAAATGGTGACTCCAGGATCAACCCAGGCAGCCTAACTCTACACCAGTGTTGTTACACTGAGCCTCTAAACCAATTGACGGCCTCAATTTAGTCTTGGATTTCCTGATAGAGAAAGCTAGAATTAGCAGTTTATTAATTATACTCTTTACAAAGATTATAGAACAAACACCAAAGCAATATGCTATAGACTAAAGAAACTCATTGGTTTTTGTCCCTTATTCTTGGAAGAAAGCTTCTAAATTCTTAGAATTTCCAGAGTGATAGGACTGACATTGTTATTCATTTCCCTTTTATACCATCCAAGTGATGAGGTACCCTAGGGTGGGTGCTCTGTACCCTAGGGTAGAGACAATTGCCCTAGGGCAGGTTCTTCACATCTTATAGTGTAGAATTGGTGAGCCAAATTAGTTAAACCTCTGAATTTCTCAGGTTGATGCAATCAATCAACCATGACACCATTTATGTAAGGAATTTTAATTGGGAGGCCACATAAGGTGGGGCAGAGGATTTCACTCCAGAGTCAGATGAAAATGCATTTTAACATCAGTCCTACTGATCTAGATGTGTGACAGTGAGTAAGTAAATGAACTTTACCATACTTGTCTCCTCATCTGTAAAATGGGTATAGAAATGCCTATCTCATAAGGCTGCTATGAATATGAAATAAAAGATTGCACACAAAAAAAGACTGAGTTCAACCTTTTGGCCAATAATTCAATCAAGCATGTGTAAGTGATGAATCCCCAGTAAACTCCTCAGAGGAGGAACCTAGGTGTGTGTCCCAAGTTGGCAATACTCTAGGTGCAGCACGATACCTCCAGGCTGTGAAAGAGGGGTGTACCCTGATTCTCTGAGGGGAGACACCAGATGTTGGGTGCTTTTGGTGCTACCTGATCTCACATTCTGTATCTTTTCTTTTGGCTGGTTCTGATTTATATCCTTCTTGCTATAATAAAACTATAATCCTAACTACAATATTTTCTTATTTCTGTGAATCATTGTAGTAACCCACTGATCTGAGGGAATAGAGAAAAACACCAAAATGATGATAAGCAAGCAAGTCCTGGGAACCCCAAGGGTCTGGGGCTGTGGCATCTGGCTGGGTCTGTGCGGCCAGTGTCAGAAGCTGATATAGGAATAAGAAACACCAAGCTGCTAGATGTCTGGTATAAGTTCATGTTCTCTGAAATCAAAAAATAAATTCTAGGAACAATGGAGGTTAAGAACAAAACATATTTATTGGGGAAAGAAAGCATCTGTCTGAGAGAAAGACAGAAGGGCTCCCCAGTGGGTTGCTAAGGACCCTGCCTTTTTCAGGGATTTTTATAGAACAAAACCATAGGGGCTGGGGAGATAGCTCGGTAGAATGAGGGCATGCCTGGCATGTGCAAGGGTCAATCACTGGTTCCACAAAAAAAAAAAGAACAAAACCACAAAGTGCCCTTTCTGACTGCCTATATTATTCCAACCTAACTTAGCTGTCCATAACAAGTCATTGAACAAGGCTACGTGGGAAACCCTATATCCATCTCTACCAGCCTCTATATGGCTTTCATGAATAATACAGTACTGCTCTAAAGATTTGTCTAGTTTCAGCTGTAACAAAATTCCGGAAACTGGAAGGCTGGTAGACACACAAATCCACAGTTCATAGTCTGGTAACTGGAAAGTCCAAGATCAAGGTACAGATGGAGTATGTGGTAAAAATATGTTCTTCAAAGTAGGAGCTTCCTATACATCCTCATGTGGCCAAGAGGCAAACAAGCACCTCATATAAGAGTTTTAAAGCCATGCATGAAGACTCTGTCCTCCCGGTCTACTCACTCACTCCCAAGGCCCCCTAAGCATATTGGGAAGAAAGGTTTCAACATACAAGTCTGGAAGGCATAAAATTTCAGTCTGTAGCCTGACCACTGCCTCCTTGCTGTGTCATTACCCCACTTAACCAGGGACTCTTCTTTTCCTGGCCTGCCCAGGGCTCATTCAAGATAATGATGAACCCCCAACATAAAGGTGAAACTCTACTAACTGTCCTGTGAATTCTTCCTCTTTGTACTTTCCCACTCCTGTAGAAAAATCTAAGATTCGGTCTCTCATTACAGCATTTTTAAAAAGAAAGAACTGTATGTAGATATTCCTGCCATTCCTTTGTGCTTGCTGTTCTTCAGACCTCCAAATAACTGAGTCTGGACATGGGTTTTAGAAACATTAAGTGTGTTTATAAAACTAGGAGATGAAGCATAGAACAACTAGTCCATGATTAAATGCCAAATTCTAGTTGAGCAAAAGGAAGAGAAAGCTCCGAACCACAGGATTTATATTACTCTTATAAGGAACCATGTAGCAAATTTGAAAGGCCTGAGAGGAAAGCAAAAAGGCCCCAGAGATCACCTACGTCAAACCCTGCATGTTGCAGGTGAGGAATTCAAAGACCAAGGAGGGCAAAGTGGAATGTCTTGTCTTAAAAGCTAGTGAATCTTCAGGCAGACTATTTTGGGGATCTACTTTATTTTTAGAAATTAAACACATTAAAATTATTCTTTCCAAAGAAGAAAACTCAAACCAGCAATGTGATATGTTACTCACAACACAGCTTGGAAATGTCACCACCCATAGTGTCATGGTTATGACATGATGACCACACCACGACTTAATGAGAGGCTCTTCTAGGATCTAGGAAGAAGGATCCCAGTTCTGATTGCTAGGGAAGCCACATTCTGTCTCAAAGAGTAAGGGGTTCTGATTCCTGGATCCTCATCTTAGATCCACACAAAGTTTCAGGGACTCTTTTTTGCATGACACTCAGTTCTTCAGCTATAAAACTGGGTGACACACAACTCAGCTCATTTTGAGCAGAAGGTGTATCTCTGAAAATTTCATATTTTCATTCAGTAAAAAACTTTACAATTTGAGGAAATCCTAATGTGAATTCTTTTATGAACCCAAAAAAGAAAGTCCTTTGCTAGTGTAATAACCTCCCCACAATCCTCCTGTCTTGTAAGTTTAGATTTTCACGTGTAACCTTTCTTTGAAATGAGCTTCCCCTGATTACCTACCTTTACCTACTCTGAGATGGCATGAGAAACAGACAAATGAATGTGGCAGGGCGCCTAAATATCCTCAGGGAAAAAAGTCTCCTGATTTAGGTAGAGTGCCCCCAACACAAAAGCTATATTTCCTTTATCTTGAATGAGCGAGGCTGTTTTTCAAGATCCAGGCAGAATGCACAGCCGCAAATAGCTCACGAATGTTTAATACATGATAGAGTGCACGGCACACCTCCGCCCAGGCACCTAGTGGATTATTCCAGCAGGCGCCCACAGACAAGCATCAATCAGCTTTCAAGCTCCCTCACCCTTCCTCAAGGTGAAGAAGCTAAAACAACTGCATTATCAGTGCGACAATCACTTCTGTTTTATTTGGAGCTGCATTTCTCTCTGACCATCAGGGAAGCCATGACATAGTTTTACTGCTGCTCTTATCAAATATTATTACTGTGGTGCAAGCCTGACGGTCGAGAGAGGAGAAAGCAGGCAGCTTCATTGCTCAGAGGAGATCCAGTAATCGGATGGACTGCAGCCTGAGGAGGACATCAATCTTCTGAATCTCATTCGGACTCCACACTTCCATAGTGACTCCAGAATCTCCATGTAAGGTGGGAACAGTACTTGGGCAACTGTAAGACTGGAGAATATGTACTTAAAAATGGACAAAAGGGAAGACTGTGCAGAACCATGTTCAGAATGCTAATTGAGCCAGGTGTGGTGGTGTGCACCTAGAATTCCAGCACTCAAGAGATTGAAGCAGGAAGATCACCATGAGTTCAAGATCAGCCCAGGCTATGTAGATGGGTTCAGGGCCAACCTGCACTACATAGTAAGACTCTGTCTAAAATTTAAAAAAAAAAAAATACTAATTCAGATCTCAAAATAACAAACAGTACTTGGGAAATATCATGGGATTAGCAATCAGATTAGGAGGATGGCGGCAGTCAGACCCAACCTGCCCTCTTCCTGGTTTTAGAAATCCAGCTCCCCTTAGCGTATTCTTAGCAGCTTTCCAGAGGCTCCCACAGAGAGGCCACTGAGCCTCAGTCCTCTGCTCTGCTCCCTCTTCTCTCCTCCTCTCTCCTCTCCTCTGTCCTTGATGGGCAGTGCTGCCACTCTGTTGAGGCCAGCATGGCAGTGTTCTCATCTACTTAACTTACAATGAAATGAAACAAAGACGGGATTGGTTCAAGGTATTTGCAGCCGCAACATGACCACCACAGTGACATGGTCAAAACATTATGCTTCTTGACTCTCTGCTCATACTTGTTTTGTAGACGTGACCTCCAGCCTCCACTGCACTTTCCCTGTGCCCCCTCCTTGCCTGACAGTTGGAGTTGGTCTGTGTAACTTGAAACCCAAAACAGCATGACTGGGCCATGGAGATAGCTCAGCGGCCTAAGCACCTGCCTAGGCAAACACAAGGAGCCAGGTTCAATCCCCAGCACCACATCCCATGCTGGTCCCACATCGAGCCAGCCACCAAGACCAGGTATGGAGGCACATGCCTGTAATCCCAGTGCTGGAGAGACTGAAACAGGAGGATCACTAGGAGTCTGTGCTGCGTCGGTGAGACCCTTTGCCGATTACATAAAATTTTTTTTTAAAAAATCATGACTGATATCCACTATTATGAGACATTCATGAATATAAGCCTGAGATCCAGCATGGGGAGCACCCTGAGAGAATAAAGTATATTTCTCCAAAAGCTCCTTAACATTCAGAGTTCCTGTTTTATGTCTTATAAAAGTATTAGAAAGGAAGCTGAGTGTGGTAGCACAAGCTTGTAATCCCAGAGCACTCGGAGGCGGAGGCAGGAGGAGGATCCCAAGTTCAGGCCCAGCCTGGGTAACTGCCCGACTTAGCATGACCCTGTCTAAAAATAAAAAATATATAAAAGAGCTGGGGATATAGCTCAGTGCAAACCTTAGGTTTAATCAGAGAGAGAGAGACAGAGACAGAGACAGAGAGACAGAGAGACAGAGACAGACAGAGACAGAGACAGACAGACAGACAGACAGACAGACAGACAGACAGACAGACAGACAGAGAACAAAGAACAAATCTTAATTCGCCTGTCAGTTTATTATTTTCTCCCACATCAGGGGAGTGTGAATCCTGGCTGAGTGAGGCCCCCTAGAGTAACTAGGGAAGTAAGGTGATTGGTGACATGCCAGAGTTCTTTCAACAGTCTTCACCCCATAAATAAGCACAAACGATGCCTCCTGATACCCAGGGAGGACAGGGAGACACCCAGAAGGACACATAGGCTTGCAACTAGAAGAAAAGCAGGGTTTTGCTTACCATGGCCAAAGCAGGACTGGCTGGAATGAAGAAACTCACAGAACAGAAGCTTCAGCCGTGAGACCTCAGAACCTTAGCAGGGAACAAGTCCAGCACACACACAAACACACACACACACACACACACACACACACACACACAGCCAGTGTATGAGGAAGGTGCTAAAGCTGGAGTGGACGGCACACAAACAAGAAAGGTCAGGTCTGAAGACCAGAAAGTATCACCCAGGGAGGGACTGGAAGCTGAGCAGCCATGCAGGCGCAGAGGCTAACCCAGTAGGGGTACATAGTTAAGGCCCCCAAGTCCCAGCAAGGCCAATGGAGTGTCCTGGTTGTCCTCACTTCCATGGTCCACCTGTCCTCCGAAAGTTCACTTCGTCTGCCACACACGTTTTCTTCACGTGGGTGTATGCAGATGCTCAGCAATGGGTGGGAACTGCTCTCCCCTTTGTCTTCTTGGGTTCCCCCTTCCTTTGCTGAACAGGGAGGAAGCAGTCTCTGGGAGGGCCACCACACTTAACTTGACCTTGGTGTAGAATTCAAAAAGGACTTTCAAAAGGAGCAAAAGGAAATTTTGATCATGAGTGACTGCTGACTCTGCAAACCAGAGAAAGGCACAGACACACAGACACACGCTCTCTCACTCTCTCTCTCTCTCTCGCTCTCTCTCTCTCTCTCTCTCTCACACACACACACACACACACACACACACACACACACACACACACACACACACCAGAAAGTCTGGGGCCAAATTTCTACTTGCTTAAGCCAAACTGGAAACCAGGCGTGGAGCTCACAGGAAGCCGTCATGACCACTAGCTCCTAGGAAGTAAACAGCAACTCGGTGCTGATGGCCCCAGACCACCCAGCCTGTGGGAGAGACCTATCTTTCAGAGCCACAGAATAGCTTTGACTCTGCAAGACACAGGCCCTGGAGTCCCAAGTGTGCCACCCACCTGGGGGACTTCAGCACTTCACTCCAACCAGGCGCTGATGTGTGTAGGTGAAACATCCACATGGAGAGCTGTTTTGAGACTAAATGAGGTATCATACGTGAGACTTTTTGCACAGCCCCTTGTGCGCAGTAAATGCTCATAAACATAAGAAAAACATGTAGATAAGAGTGTAGGTAAATAAAAAAAAGTAAATAAAGACAATGAGCAACCTGCATTGCAACAATGGTCAGACAGGGTTTCACTTACACTACTGATCTGACACCCCGAAGTACATCCCTGGGGAGAAGGAGTGGGGTGACACAATCTTCAGGCATCTTTCTCTGCATACTTCTTTTACTTTAGAGAAGCAAGAGCAGCTGCTGCCCTTAAGCCAAAGGAGGCAGGTGACAGGCTTTGAAGAAGCTTCAGATGTCTCCTGTCAGGGGACCAGGGACTCTCCAGCCAGCTTCGTGGGGTAAATCAGGGGAATAGATTTTCTTCGGCAATTTTCTCATTCATTCTGGTTTCTGCTTGGCTAGAAAGAGCACATACACTGTTTGTCTCAAATGAACGCTCCAGTAGATAAGACACCAAAAGGGATTTGGGAAAACAACAAACCAAAAGTCTGACACTCATACTCAAAGATCTTTTGTAGGAAAGACTTGCAACTCCCTCTATCCTCATGACCTCACAGGCTTCGAACTTCTAAAGGTCATTAAGTTCCCATTACGGTGTTGTAAACCACAACTTTACTTAACCTTGAGTCTGAGCGTGGTGGAATTTTCTTTTTTTTTTTTTT
>NW_004524595.1:23235436-23243186 GCF_000260255.1 Octodon degus | reverse complement strand
GCGCAGGGTAGCAGGAAGCTCTCCACACACTCACCGGACCTGGGCTAGGACTGGGTCTCACATTTTCAGCTTATATTATGTTTAGGGCAATGAGTTTATTTATTTAACCTATTTATTTATTTATTTATTATTTGGTACAGGGTCTCACTCTGCAACTCAGACTGGTGATGATCCTCCTGTCTCAGCCTCCTCAGTGCCGGGATTACAGGTGTGTGCCACCACGCCCAGTTTCAGTGGCTGGCATGGCATTCCTGGCATAGAGTACTGGGGCTCAAACCCTGGTCCTTGCACTTGCCAGGCAGATGCTTAGACTGTCGAGCTATCTCCACAGCCCAATTTAACCAATTTTAAGTCCTTGTTTTTGTTCCTCTTGACTGCAACCTTCATTGCATGCATAACCTACAGCAAGCCTCCAAATTAGTTCTGCCTTAATATTTCCATCTATAAAATGGACACATAATAGCAGCTCCTTAGTGAATCTGCACATAAAAGGAGATTCTTAGAGTTATGCATTTCACTGCCATACAATCTACAGAGGAAGACTGGGGCTTAAACCCAAAGAATTGAGTCCCATTTTGTGGACTAATTCATACAAATCCCAAAAGAATAAAATCATGTAATAGTGGAAGAGGGAACTATAAGAGGAAAGGGAAATAGAAAAATCTCAAGATCAGATTGAATCCTACGCCACCGAACCAGTGAAAAAGGTCTGTTCCCATCCGCAATCACAAGGCATTACCACAAGATTTCTCACTGGATAAACATGGAACACAGTCCGTGTGACTGCTATTAGATGGTCACTTATGAATAAAAAGGTTTGGTAGGGTTCAAGTGAAAATGGCATTTTCCCCCCTTTGAGGTAGAAAAAAACCACAGACAAGAAATGGCCTATTATCAAAGTTGAGAGAGTCAATAACAGGTCATGTATGGAACTGAATCACCCTGGTCAGGTGTAGAATTTGACAACAATTTTTTATGACCACAAGCCATGCTGGCCCCACCCCCAGGGCACACTGAGATGGCAACTGAGAGCACGTGCCTGCAATTCCAGTGCTTGGGAGGCTGAAAACAGGAGGATCACCACGAGTCTGATCTACTACATAGTGAGACCCTGTAGACCCTGCACTAAATACATAAAAAAAGAAGTTTTTATGGTTATACGTCTGATTAGTTGTAGGAATGGGTTACTTTAATGCCCTACATATGTCAGATAGGCAGATAACGGCAGTGAGGATTTGGAGATGAGAGATGAGGTATTTCCTGTTAAGCAGGAGCTACAGGGTTTGTGGGCCATTTCCCCTCTCCTCGGCCGTCCTTGAGTGGGCTCTAACGCTGCTCCGTGCCCTGCAACATTTTTTCTGCATCTGCTCTTTGCAGGAATCAAAGTTGTATGTCCATTGTGCTAGAGAAAAGTTCTAGTTTACTAATTAAGAAACTGAGTCCCAACAGGTGAAGTGACTTCAGGAAGCCACACACCAAGTAGCCACCCTGATTCCCCAGGTCCTACCCTGCGCCTTGAAGCAGGGCGTATCCCTGCGTTCACTCACATCTGGCAACAGTGCATTACATAACGGAGCACCTTGAAGGTTTAGATAAAAAGACTGGCTTGATGTAGACAAAGAAGACTGATCAACCTTAAAAAAGAAGAAAACCCCGTCGTTGGTGACCGTGTTGGTGAATCTGGAGGATATTATGTTAGGTGAAATTAAGGCAGCCACACCTAGGCAGACACTGCATGAGCTGACCCTCATGTGGACCTAAAGAGTGGGCGTCGTGGAAGCAGAGTGCACACGGCAGCCGCCAGGCTGAAGCAGAGTGGGCAGGCCTGGGAGCTGCGGAGCCAACGTGCGCAGGCTTGGTTAAACAGCAAGGTATGTTCTGGAGATCTGTCGTACAGCGTGGTGACCGCAGCTAATAATAACCTGTTGTAGAGTGGAAAATTGATGAGAAAATAGATTTTAAATGTTCTCTCCACAAAAGAGTTATGTATATTAATTAGCTTAATGGTCATATCACAATGTATACATATGTCAAAACATCACATTGTACGCCTAAATATATATAATTTTAATTTTTTAATGTCTATTAAAGGGAGAGAGAGAGGGAGGGAGAGAGAGAGAGAGAGAGAGAGAGAGAGAGAGAGAGAGAGAGAGAGAGAGAGAGAGAGAGAGAGAGAGGCGCCAGCTTGGGCCTGGGCCACAGGCACACTCTGTCTTTCATAACGCTGGCTACAACAAAGATATAATTAGCTGATTAAGCCACACTGCATTCTCGTGATACAAGGTCATACAACTTCCATCTTTAAGACAGACAGACTAAGGCAACTTGCATTTTCCTTCATTTAATATTTAAAACCTCTTTATGAGGAAAGTGGCCCTAAAAAATTCTATTTGCACTCATATTAATATCACTTAATTAAAACATTTTTCAGCATTGAAACAGATAGAACAACTACCTTTAGCTGTAATGGATGTTCTCCTAGCAGTGGAATTTTGCCTCTTTACACAGTCAACAAATGTGAACATCGCAAGATCATAATAAATTATTTACAGGATATTTACTTTTAATTATAATTTTCTCCATAAATTATACAGCTTAATACCAAAGAAATTAAGATGACTTAGTAACCTACAAGTGGGTCACACTGCACTCTTTTTGACTTTCTGGAAATGACTACAGTAAAGTTTTCTTTTGTTGTTTAGCTCCTCTTTCTGTCCGGCTGCTCTTGTAACTTTGCCTACACAGTGCCTTCCTCGCCCTCCACCACTGATCTGCCTCCCCAGCACCGGGCACAGGAAGCCCAGGGACACGACCTAGGGACACGGCGGCAGATGCCCTAGTCTCCAGCAGACCAAGTCTCCATGCCCGTATCTCTGTATGGACTTCTCGGCCTCCGAGACCCCCTAACCAACAGCTCTGCTGCTGAGTGTCCTCTTTGATTCAGAATGCTTGCAATGCACCCACCCTTCTCCATGTACCCAGATGACATGCGGGGTTACCCACAGTCTTCCTCTTATGCATTAGTCCTGGCCTGTAATTTATTGAGCACCTACAATGGGTAGCTGTCTGGGAGAGGTCTTCATCTCTCTCAACAGAAATTCTCAGTACAGTGCAGCCAATGTGTTGGTTTGTGGGGAACAGTGGTATCTTTCCTGGAGTCACACTGCTCTTCCACTTGCTGTTTTGTCTTGAACAAATGTCTTAACTTCTCTGTGCTTCAGTTTTCTCAATTGTTAAATAAGATTAAAAATAGTACCGACCTCGGTCATGCGTGTGTTGGCACACACCTGTGATCTCAGCACTCTGGGAGGTTGAGGCAGGATAATCACAAGTTCAAGTCCAACTCGGGCAGTTTAGTGACTTAGTGAGCACCTGTTTCAAAATAAAAAAATAACAACAGCAATAGTAACTAGCTCAAGTTTCAAGCAGTGTTAAGTGGTTTGAACAGCACTTGATAAAATATAAGCATCTGATGAAAGTTAGTTCTTGTTGTTGTCCCCAAAATACCAGCATCAGTCTGAGATCAGCAATCCCACGGCTGAGCTGGTGGTGACATTTGACACAGCACCTTCTATTTCAAACATGATATTTTATGGTGGTGGAGTTGTTTGCCCACTTCAAAGGACCGTGGGGGAATGGAGTTGAGGAGCATTTTTCACTGACAAAGATTAGTGAAGCAAACAACGTAGCTACCTCTGAGAGCTCAGGGGTGATGACAACTACTTTGTCCAAACCTGAGCAGTAGGAAAAGCACAGCCACTGTCCAGAGAAAAGACCAGATGAGGCACTTCCGTGGGGCAGCCCCAACACACCCTGGTGACTGCTCCAGCTGGGCTGTTCTGAAAGCAGAGTCTACACCACATGCTGACTGTCACGGACGCATTTGCCGCGCCTCGACACTCACAGTCGTGCTGGTAGTGGTGGTGAGGGTCGTCAGGAGAGCAGAGTAATCGCAGTGGTGGTGGTAGCTGTTGAGCTAATGTGTAACGGTAGCAGCCGTGGTCGGTGGTGGTGATAGCTGGAAATCATGGTGACACCGGGCGTAAATATGTACAGCAATGGCGCAGTGCTGATCAGAGCCTCCAGGGGGCAGCACTCATCAGTTCGGCAATGGAGGGATGGCGTAGTGTGAATCAAAGCCGAGCAGCAGTCCAGATCCTGGCAGTGGCTGCAGAGCGGGGACAACAGCGGAATCAGCAACAGCAAAAGTGCTGGCCAGGGGTGCAGGAGAGAAGCAACTATGCGTCTGTACCACTCTTCGGGGCACGCTGGGAAATAGGGATTTTACCATGGCACCTGTGATGTGGCGCACGCTGCCAGGGCCGACTGACCCCAAGCTGGTCACTCTGGTATCTCCCGGAGCATCTCACTAAGTCCCTGGTCCTCTCATCTTATTCCACCCTCCTCACTGCCAGAGCCGAAGCAGCCCCACTGCTCGGCACCCTTGTCCTTATTTCTGGAGAGGAAGACATTTATCACTCAAAGGGTAATCGCTCTTTTTTCTTTTGACAGGTATTCCACCAGGTATGGTGGCGCACACCTGTAATCCCAGCACTCAAGAAGCTGATGCACGAGGGTCACCTTGAGCTCAAGGCCAGCCTAGGCTCCATAGTGAATTCAAGGCCAGCCTGAACCATGTAGCAAGACCCTGTCTCAAACAAAATAGTGAAATTTATTGAGATTTTATAGTGTCAGGGAGCCATGTAACCCTCCACTCCTCAAAGGTGCTGTATGAGTTTCCTACTGCCACTGCAGTAAATCACCACAAGTTAGCAGCTTACAACACTAACAATAGGAATCATCTTACAATTCCATGGTTTGGAAGGCAAAGTGATTGTCAGGAGACCCTGGGGAAGAAGCTGCTCCCTGGCTGTCCACATTCCTGGGCTCACAGCCCTGGACTGTTCCAGCCTGTGTCCACCATCACATCTCCTGTTCTCCCACCTTCATCACTCCCGCAGAAAGCTCTGAAGAGCTTTTAGATGAGACTGGGCCCATCCAGACACGCCAGGCTAACCTGAAGATCCTGAACCACATCGGCAGAGACCCTTCTGCTGGGTTGGACCACAGAGTCCTGGGAATTAGAGTGACTACATCCTTGGGAACCATTATTCCACAGGTGCCCCAAAGAACTAGCTGTGGTGAAGACTTAGTGGCCCCTATGGGGTCCCCATTCAGTGGCGATGTTCAGTGTCGATACCTGCTTTTCTGAGCATCCACCCTCCTTGGTTCTCTGTGTTCTCCAACTTCTCAGGGCAGTGGCTCCAAGTACCATGAAGGAAAGGCCACGCTTCATCCATCAAGTTGTTCTGGGAATAACTAGCACACTGAGGTTGTAAAAATGTGTAGCAATTCTTAGAATAAAATGCCACATAAGAGTGAGTGGGTAATAATTTAGCTGTCTCACGAGTCAATTAAGAGACTCACACTGCTTTGAGATCTCTGGATAGAAGACATTCTTCTGATGCCAAGAACACGCCAGTGTTTTGCCTTTGTCCTCACTGCTAGCTACGTATCAAATACACATTTAGCTCATTTTTACTTTTTCAGATAAACTATCAAATTTTCTGCTCCTGCAGTTTTCCTGAATGCCTCCTCTGTCCCACAAGCTTTCACGGGGGAGAAATGCGACTCGTTCTCTTTGCCGGGCTTTCTGTGGGTGGGTAGGTGGGGCCTCTTCTACTCCTTTTCTTTCCCTTTGTTCTCCAGCCACGGCTTTCATTGCCCCTGACTTGGCTTTTGCCTGGTCGTGAGGAGTTTGCCTTCTCTGTTTGCAGCCACATCAAGGCTGCCCTGGCCTGGCAGGAAGGTTGCTTTCTAGTTCTGCAGTCTCCGGAGAAAATGAAGTCAATGCGGCCGTCCACCTGCCGGGTTGGGAGCATGCCCTTATCCTCACACCCCGACCGTCTGTTCTAGTCCCGGGAGCAGGTGGTGATTGTGCTTCTTGGACTGCCTCATGAAAACAGAGAAGAAACCACGACACACCTCTCCGCGCCTCTTGTGGTCACCTGTGCCGTCTGCAGGTGGCACAGAGCCACCCCCAGCCACACCTAAGGAAGATGACACAGGGGATGTCACTGCTTGAAGCTGGCCTTTCCCCCAGAAACCAAGACCTGCACGGGAGCAAATCTTTGCTCATTCTTTTTAACTGCACCTCATTTTTTAAATGTGTAAAACGAACAACTGCATTTGGAATACTAAAATGTTGTTGGGTAGGAGAAGTAACTTAATGTTCTGTAGCACGGTAGGGTAACTATGTTGAGACCAGTTAATTGTATATTTAAAAATAGATATTGGAAAGAATTTTGAACATTCTCAACAGGAAAAAATGGTCAACACTTGGGCTTTCAGATATGCCAGTTAACCAGTCCTGATCGCTGTACACTGGATACCCATCTCGATGTGTCACACCATGTCCTATAACAGGAAAGTTATTATGTCCAAAATACAGAGAAGGCTCTGCAGTGCCCTCTTAAATAAAAGAAACAGTTCACTGAAACAAAACAATTATAAAAAGAAAGAAAGAAAAGAAAACAGTTATGTAGACATATCAGTCACTGTTCAAATATTTCAGGCCAGGGGAGTAAGCTGGGAAAATAGCACAAAGGTATTGCTTAGCAGGAGCCCGAGTGTCACCAACATTGCACTGCAGCCACACCCCCGCGGCTCCTGTCTCAGCCCCAGAAGGCCTTCACTACCCACACTCTTCAGCCCTTCTCCAGCACCTGCCGCTGGAGCAGGGGATGCATTTCCCAGGGTGACAGCAGCTTGTATGCAGCTCTCAGGGAAGGGAAGGACTAACCTCAGGTGGAGCCGGCACGCGGAGCGAGGCCTCCCTTGGATCCCGCCCATCCCGGCAGCTTCTCATCATGCTGCCGGGTTACCGCCGACTCTGCGCCTCCGTGCCGGAGGCCCCACGCACACCCCGCCCCTGGAGCACCCCTGGGACTTCTTTCTCACACTGCAGGCCGGCTTTCTCATCCTTTCCTGTCTCTGCCTTTTCACTTCCTTCAAAGCTCAGCCGTCCTGCTTTCCCTGCCTCGTCCCCCATCCTCCGGGGCTCTTACCTTTGCCCAGTAGCCCTGGATGATAATGGGAGCCTTTCACAATGATTCAGCTCAGCAAAGCCTCTGCACAGGTGCTCTGCCCCGGCCTCATGCTCAGTGCCAGGAAGACAGAGATGGAAAAGGAACAGCTCCAGCCCTTGAAGAGACAGCAGTTCTGATAACAACACAGACGCCTATTGCCCCCAGGGACAAGCGCTCCCTAGAGGCCGGTCTCGGGATTAAGGATTTGCACAGCTTTGTCTTCAACTGGCTGCCTGTCTTCAACAGGCTGTCTGCACTGTTGGTCCTTGCTGGGGAGAAAAACCGCAACCTTGAACTCTCAGCCCCACGCACCTTATCAAACACTTACCATAGATAATGTATGGAGGGCCTAAAAGACAAATGGCCCATGCCTTGCTTCTGATATCTTAAAATTTATTCTTTGTTTACACCGATGCACAATGTAGATTTTTTTTTTTAAATCTCTAAAGAACTAAAACAATATGATGTACAACCGTGTTTTCATACCTCAATCAAACTGCATGTACTTAGCTGTCTGGGGCAGCCAGCCTCCCAAGTGCTGGAATTAGAGGTATACACAAGGTCCCATGGAGCAGTTCCTCCAATTTGGGAGGTGTTTTCTCAGAATGACCCTTTTGACTATTATACACCAAGATCTTATCATTCATTGCATTTCTTTATAT
>NW_004524595.1:23219455-23234870 GCF_000260255.1 Octodon degus | reverse complement strand
AAAAAAAAAAAAAAAAAAGAATAGATGGTGGATTTTACTACACAAAGCCCTCTTTTATCCTTCTGTAGGTATGTTGGTAAGATGCCTCCAGAACTCTGTAAAACAAGGAACTTTGTGTTAATTATAAACAACTTAGAAATATGTACATATTATGCTATTTTAACTTGGAAGGCTCAAGAAAGTCATAAGAAGAAGCAGTATTTGCTCAGAGCTTGGAAAAAGGTGTTTATCTGGTCTGAGAAGGCCTTTCATAAATTTCATAAATCAGCAGCCCAGAAAAAAAAAAAAAATGTATGTGAGCTGATATAAGCAGGTAAAGGAAAGGAGCTAACAGCTGCTGCTTGCGTCTTCCTGTCAGTGCAGAATTAGAAGAGCCCTTCACCTGTTAAAAAGCATCCTCATCTTGATGAGCTCTTACAACTTGAGTAGCTCTAATAATAGCCATTTCCACCAGGAATATTTTTTATCCAATAAACATTTGGGGTTTATTCTATTACAGACTCCCCACTGTCCTGGAGGCTGGCTAACCTAGACATTAGCTTCAAGAATAAAAACACTGGCCAGGCATGGTGGCAAATGCTGTAATACCAGCATTTAGGAGGCTGAAGCAGGAGAATTGCCATAAGTTCAAGGCCAAGCTGGGCTATGTAGTGAGTTTAATGTCAAACTGAACTATAAAGTAAGACCCTGTCTCAAAGAAAAAAGAATGAAAACATCTAAATATCTGTCACTACCAGGTGTGGTGATGCATGTCTGTAATCCCAGCACCCAGGAGGCTGAGGCAAGAGGATCACTGTGAGTTTGAGGCCAGCCTGGGCTACAAAGTGAGTTCAAGACCAGCCTGAACTCAATAGTAAAACCCTGACTCAAAAAAGACAACAAAAATTTAAAAATTTTAAATATATGTGTGTCACATGGCTCTTGCAGCGTAGGAATATTGAGGACAAAACCAAAGCCCAGATCACTGTTCTCTCTGCTCCTCCACAGCCTCCTCAGGGCCCGGCCTCAGAGGAGGAAAAGGCAGCACCAGGCCTCACACACAGGGGGCGGGTAAGGGCTCTTCTATTCACAGCCCACAAGATTTAAACAATCCATGTCCTTCTCTCAAGCCCTCATTGTGCTCTTACTGTTTTGATGTCTAGGAGCTGCAGCTTCGGGCTCATCTCATCGTCCCACAACTGCACCTGCTACCCCGTCAGTCTGCGCTGCTCACTGATTTTCGCAGTCTATACCCGATCTCTGTACAGCACCGTCAACTCTCGCGAGCCATTCGCCATGCTTCAGGCAGGAAATTAAGGCTTATAATATTGAGATATGAATATTTTAGAGACCTTTTGTTACTTTGATTTCTTTTTTCTGGTAAATATTACAATTATTCAGGCAGCTCAAAATGTCAGATGAAAATGTCAGTAAATACAGTAACAAATCTCAGCCTTAAGCAAGTCCCCACCGAGGCATCGTGCAAACCGCAGTTTGCTGGCGTCCACATGCGAACAGCGTCAGGCTATTCCAGGATCGGGGGTGGTTTCCAGTCTGAAAAGTGGCCTATTTGAGAAGAAAGAATCATCACCAGGAAGCAATTAATGAGGCCACAGCTTTTGTTGTTAGTGAAGTAAGTTTCAAGGACTTTAAGTGTTGCTTTTTATAAATACCAATGGAGAGAAATTGGGTTAAATCTGGTAGAATTTTCACCATTAGCTTTAATGGAGACCTTTAGGCTAATTTATGGCCCAAATGCTGGGGGCCACATGGAGTAGTGACAGGAAATCCACCTTTTATCCCCATGAATGTGTGGCCTGGTTGAGCTTGTCCCACGTGGGAGCCAGACACCAACCTGGAGGCACTGGCAGCAGAGCAGAGGGCGGACTGGCCATGCTCCGCACAGAGCAAGATGCAGGGAGGCCAAAGGAAAACAAACCTGCAAAGGCCCGCTGGACACTGCGCTCTTACAAAGCCCACCAGAGACCCAGCCGAGTTCCCAACTCCACACTTCCCACAGCGGTCTCCACCCTCACCTGTGTGCAGCGCCTTCACACTGAGAGCCCAGTCGTCTCCCCGTGGCCCGAGAGCTGTGGCTGCCTTTACAGGTCTCCAAGCGCCAGAGCGCCCCAGTGCCAGAGAGCCAATCAGCTGGCACTAGGGTCGTACCAGCTAAACCTGCAACCCAGGCTGGCCATGAATATTCTCAGCCTGGGTTGCAGTTGTAGCTGGTGCGACTCTAGTGGCAAAGTTTGAACCAAACATTGATTTTATTTAAACCGACCTTCATGTGACAGAGTCTAAATTGTTTAATATGTAAAGAGTTTTTAAAGTCAATCCAAAAATTGCCAGTGACTTTTTTAAAGCAAAGCATGTGGAGATTTCACTGAAAAACAAATACAACTATCTTTAAAACATGAAAAGTTTCCATAAAGGAAGAAAACCAAGTTAGAGCAATAAAACACTATTTTTGTTTAAAACAGATTGAGAAAGATTAGAAATTTTATATTAAGTATGGTAAAGGAAAACCTTGCAGTTTCCTGAATTATGGAGGGAGTAGAAATTGCCATAATCCATCCCATTTTAGGGAATTGAGGTAATAACTACAGAAACTTTAAGCCCACGTATCCTTTGGTCCTTTGACTTCCATGAAGGGACTCATATTTCAAAAAGGCTCTATGTGAAAGCAAAAATAAGTTGCTATGACATTAATGGCAGTATTTTAATAACATGGGCAGGTCACAGCATAAACAACCAATATTTGGCACCTTCCAAATGCCCAGGGTGCCACAGTTATCAAAGGAGTTAGGTGTCTCCATGTAAAATAATATCCAAGAAAGGCTAAATGAAAGAAAAAAAAAAGATATGACTGTGTCATGAACAACATCTTGCTGTTTGCTCCCTTCTGAAGTAGGCCACCTGTCAGGCCCATAATTTCTTTTTTTTTTTTTTTTAATTTTTTTATTTTAGGGAAGGGTCTACAGGGTGTTCAGGGTCTCACTGCTAGATCAGACTTGTAGTGATCCGCCTGTTCACAGCCTCCCAAGTGCTGGTATTATAGGCGCACCCTACCACGCCCAGTCTCAATTGCCATCTCAGCATGCCCCGGGGGCGGGGCCAGCACAGGCAGGCAGAATTCTTTACACAATCCAAGAAACTCACTTTCAGGCAACAGGTCAAGGCAGTGTAGGCAATAGGATGGTGTCAGGTAAGGGGCAAAGGCAGAGAAAGAAGAAGTCCCCAGGCAAGTACTTGCTACGTGGTACTCTAAAATTCCCATCTCATCACACCAAAAATATACCAGGGTGTATTTATGACCTTGCAGGAGACCACCCTGCCTAGGTTTGACAGGCTCTAGAACAACATCATGTTTTCATAATAAAAACTAAAGTTCAATTTCAATTACATGAAATAAAACGTCATTCCTACTAATCGGCTGACATAAACACATAACAAAACACTGATTTCCAATAAGGCTAAATAAATTTAAGATACCATTTAAAATAACTAGCTCTCTTTTCACAAAACTTCACATGCCTTCTTTTATTATTTAATCTAATCTTCTTTGTCCCTGCTTTAAGAAATGCCTTAACTTTCCTTCACTAAAATTCAGGTATCCAATAGCTTGTCCACGGCTCCCCGGATGCTAGCTTAGGGCAGCAGCTATCAGAGTTCATTGATTTGCTGCTAGCAAATTGGAAGATTTAATGGTGTGACTTCTGTACGTTGCTAGTTGGTCAGGTCTCGGTGGGGTCTCTCCAAATGGGAAAAGAATTGCTTCCTGCTGGTGGCGGGCTGCAGCAGCACTGCACCCACTCCCATCTCCCATCTCCTCCCTCATCTCCAACAGTAAGAAGACGGAGAAAGATAATGTTTCACTCTCCCACTGTGTTCACATAAAATCCAATTGCTGTCCCTTTCTGAACAGCAAGATGTTACCTTGGCAACTACTTTGTGCAGCTCCTCCACGTCCCTGCTTTGAGACGCATCATTTACGGAAGCGTCATTCTGCCTCCTAATCACCACAAGGCGACATCAGCCTGGCGGCTGCCCTGATCTCCCAAAGAAAGGGCATGAATCCAGCGCTGGTGGGGCCAAATTCACCGCTCTGGGAAATTTGCCCCATTTGATATTTTTGATTTTGCATATTTCTTTATTTAACCTAAGCCAACAGTTACAAACAAGAAGATGTGACATGAAAATCCAGATTTCCAGTGTAATGTCGAGACCTGAAATTAGTGGGGCCACACTATCAATCAGCTGTGTCTTCACTTGGTCTGTTGCCCCCTACTCCACCCATTTCCAGCACTTAAATTACCTCCTAAATTTCGACATGGTGACCCCTGTTCTAAGAAAGACAGCTTTCCTTTAATCAGTGAAAATATTAGTCAGGCACAGTAGTGCACACCTGTAATCCAAACACTTGGGAGGCAGAGGCAGGAGGATCACCACAAGTTCAAGGCCAGCCTGGACTACACAGTGAGTTCAAAGCCAGCCTGAGCTATATAGCAAGACCCTGTCTCAAAATACAAATTCCTCTTATAAAATTTCCAGTTATTTTATCTTGGTATGTAACTAAAGTAAATCTCCCCGCAGAGTTTATTATTTCCTTGGGTATATTTGTGATCATTATGCATCTTTAAAGACTGTAACTACCACCCAAGTTTAGGAGGCAATTTAAGCACTGAAAGTGAGCGGAGTAGGGGGCAACAGACAAAGTGAAGACACAGCTAACTGATAAGAATGTGGCCACACTAATTTCAGGTCTCAACATTACACTGGAAATCTGGATTTTTATGTCACATCTTCTTGTTTGTAACTATTTGTAACTGTTGGCTTAGGTTAAATAAAGAAATAAGCAAAATTAAAAATACTGTGTGGGACAAACTTCTGGGAAATCCTGGGGAAAAAACAATTTTTTTCCCTAGATTTCTAAGAAAAAATGAGAACTGGGGAGATAGCTTGGCAGTCTAAGTGTCTGCCTGGCAAGCACAAGGACCCATGTTTGATCCCTGGTACTGCATGCCATGCCAGCCCCAGGACCAGGCGTGGGAGCACATGCCTGTAATCCCAGCACTGGGGAGACTGAGACAGGGGGATCACTATGAGTCAGAACTGTGTAGTGAGACCCTGTATCAAAAAAGAAAGAAAGAAAGAAAGAAAGAAAGAAAGAAAGAAAGAAAGAAAGAAAGAAAGAAAGAAAGAAAGAGAAAAGGAAAAAAAAAGAAAAAATGAACTTTTTTGAATGTTTTTTATTAAAAGCTTACAAGGTCCAAATACCATAGCAGATCTTTTTTTCCAAAACTAACAAATAAATATGAAAAGATCAAAATACTTAGGATGGGTAAACAGCTGCATTCTCATAATTCAATGAACAGAGAGATTTGTTCTAGTAGTGTTTGTGGACAGGATGTCATATCTGCATCTTGTACAATGAACAACCACTGAGACAATAATATGAACTGTATTAATTATTGAAATTGTGCTGGTAATCGGTTTTGAAACTGTCTCACTGCTATTTGTTTCTCAATGAAATTATTTTTTAAAAATAAATAAATAAATATGAAAAGAAGCAATGAAAGGAATCTAAAATAATATCTCAACATCTTCCTCTACCTTCTTGGTATAGAATTAATGTTTTCTGAAGTCATCCTGCACTCCTGAGATCGGAAGTGAGCTAGAGCAGTCATTTATGAGCATCTAAAATTAATTAAAACTAACAATGTAAAAATAATATGAAGAGTGGCGTATTTACCACTGAAAGTAAAGTAGCAGAAAACCGACCCAGACTAGCTTAGGCAAAACAGAGATGCGGTGCTTACTCAGGAGAGAAAGTCCACCGGCAGGGCTGGCTCTGGGCCTGGCCAAATCCTACTGAGCTTGCCCAGTGTTGCTCAGAGTGTTCTTTTCTCATTCTTACCGGTATTAGCAGGATGGCAGCAATGGTTCTAACCTCTAAAACTTTTTTTTTCTTCTGTCTGATAAATGAAATCAATACTACTCCGTGAGAGAAACATCACTGTCACTCAATGGTTCTCATCGGGTCGCATATTCATCCTTAATCATTGAAGTCAGGAAGAACTAATTGTGAGTCTCCTGCATGGAGTCACTTTCACTTAATCCAAACCGATTGTGTGTGGAGGAAATGGCTCCTAACGGACACTTAGACCATGGTTACTGCGCTGCTTTGCCGCAAGTGTCCTGCAAAGGCCCAGGCTGGGTCCCCAGGGGGCGCCACAGGAAGATTTGGAACCTGAGGGATACTGGGAAATCCTAGCTCTTTGGAGCCCTGGCCTGGAAAGACACAATGGACCCAGCCTCCTCCTTTTCCTGATTCTCCTTCCAGCTCGTGAGGAGAAACGTGTGCTTTACCACAGCTCCCACTGTGGTGTGCTGGCCTCCACAGAGGCCCACAGTCAGTGAGCCACGTCATCTTAGACTCGAACCTACAGAATCATGAGCCAAAACAAATCTCTCCCTTTGTAAGTTAATTGCCTCAAGTATTGCATTATAGTGATGGAGCCTCACTGACATGATTGCTTATTGGAGCTTGCAAAGAATCAATGTTCAACCCTAGTTTGGATTCACTTGAGAGAATGACCCAGAAGCTAAGTTGAGAGGAACAAAAATGTCCGCTTTATAATATGGCTCCAGGTCTGTCAACCAAGCTGGCTGAATCCTAAAGTAGCCGGGCCTTTCCTATGAGGCATGCAGTTTTGCACAGGAACCTGTCGTGAAGAAACAGGATACTAACTGCAGACATGTAAGTAGCAAAGACAACACAGAAAAGGGTTAAGTTTCCTTTTTCAGCTTAATATATTCACTGCACCCAAAGTAACTCTCATGTGTTAGTTGATACATTGTGTCAACTTAGCTGAATCAGCTCCCGCAAATCTCAACATGGATGCCTAGCCCTGCAGGTAGGCAGGGCCCAGAAATTGAGAAAGGAGGGAAGCACACCTGGCCTGGATTCCCTCTGCTCCGCCCCACTTCCGTGGAGAAGTCTGTCTCCCAAGGAGCTTGATCTCAGCACCCCTGCCACTTGGAGGAGCTCCGATCTTCACTGTGGAGCTCTGATCTTGGCAGTCAGTGCAGAAGGAAGACAGAGGCCTGAGGGATGCCGCAGCTGCTGCTCCTTCTCTGCTCTTCACTGTTTTCTGCAGCATAAACTGCTGTCATTTGCCTTGGAGCCAATGGAGTATGGACTGAACCCTCCAGCAACTGTGAGCTAAATAAACCTTTCCTTCCTTCATTTTGAGTGTCAAGTATTTGTCCCAGCAATGAGTACAAAGTAACTAAGACACCTCAGGAAATCAGTCTCCCTCCCTTGGGGAGAAGAGAAAAAGGAGTGACAGGAAAGAGGCACTACAAGTGTTGCTTTTGATGAAGTCCTTTGCAAAAAACCAGAAGAGTAGAGAATGTCTTCTCCCAACATTTACTGGAAATAAATGCAATAAAAGAGATCCCCTACGCAGACAATGAGACTGGCTTTTACAGGCCAGGAGCAAAGCATACACATCTAAAACCTTGACCTTCTAAGTTATAAAAGGACGCTAACCCCACACACTCTGAGATGCCATAACTCCTCTGAGATGTGGGATTTCATGGTGGCCATATTTTCTAATTCAGTGTTTCTCTAGAGATGAAACATACCTGAGTGTCTTGGGTTAGGTGACTATAACAAAGTACTATATGCGAAAGAAATTCATTTCTAACAGTTCTGGGGCTGACAGTCTGCGAACAGGGTGCAGGCAGGGTCAGGGAGTGTGAGGGGCCCACTTCATGGTTGCAGAATGCAAAATTTCACATCCTCACATGGCAGAGGAGGCCATGCTAGCTCTATGGCCCTTTTCTTTTCTTTTTTTTTTTTCTTCTTTATTTTTTAAGAGAATATAAAATAGTAGAAAGAACATTAGAAATGATACAGAATTTCACTAAACAAATAATAGGAATTCAAAAATGGTTGTTATATTACATACTGTTGTCTTCAAATTAGTTGTTCAGATTACCAGTTATAAGCTTGCAAAATTGGTCCCAAAAAGTTATAAATGAGAAAAAAATGAAGCATCAACTGCTCCTTTCAATAGACCAGGAGAAATCAGCAGTACAATTTTCCAAGCCATCCTGTACATCTGCATAAATATGTCTTTTCCCTTCCTTTGTCTTTCCTTTTTCCTGTCCCTCATCCCAGCTGTTGCTTCCCTCTGAACAGATTCTTTCCCTTTCATGGTGTCTAGTGTACCTTTCAGATTGTATTTACTCTTTCAGGTTCTTACACCAGTGAGACAATACAATGTTTACACATGCGGTCTGATTTATTTCACTCATGAGTATGGTCTCTAACTTCATTCATTTACACATAAAACCCTCAAGTTTATCTTTTTTATAGCTGAGTAATATGCCATTGTATAGAAATACCACATCTCTTTTTCCATTCCTCGGGTGATGCGCATTTGGGTTGTTTCCAAGATTTAGCTATGACAAATTGTGCTGCTATACACATGGGTACACAAATTCCATGCCTCAGGGCCCCACTGTTGTGATCTAATTATCTCTCGAGGCCTCATCTCCAAATACTATTACGTTACAGGTTAGAATTTCAACATATGAACTGGGGTTGAGGAAGAAACACTCAGCCCCAAATGCCACATAGACAGCTAGACTTTGGGTTGGTATATTGATGCTTTGGTTTGGAGTAGGAGTGAATACCAAGATAAATTCCATTGAAAGTTTAGGAAAGAGGGCCGGCCAGATAGATCAGGGGATTAAAGCGCCTGCTAAGGCAGACACAGGGGCTGGGAGTTCAATCCCCACAGTGCTGTGCCAGCCCTGCCCCCAGGGTGTGCTGAGACAGCAACTGGAGACTGGGCAGGGTGGCATGCACCTGTAATCTCAGAGCTTGGGTGGCTGAAAACAGGAGAATCACTGAGTCTAATCCGTATAATGAGACCCTATAGACACTGTACTAAATACATTTTTTTTAAAAAACAATAAAGAAAGTTTAGGAAAGAGATTCAAACACATTAGAGATTCACAGTGACTGGACTTGATTCTAGAATATGAGCTCCTTAAGGGCAGGCTCCTCATCTTCTCTGCTTACCACTGTATTTTTCTCCAGGCCCTAGACAGGGATCTCTGACATATAGGTGATGCTCAATATGAATCTGTGAAATGAAATAGAAGGAATTTTTAGAATCAGGAAAAAAAGTTATTGTCTGGGGTTATAGACACCATAAAAGCATGGTGTTAGCTGGGATCTAAGATTTTAACTTGACCTTTACTGAAGAAATCCTTCTTTGTGTTGACTAAAGAGTATCCAGCTGACCCAGCTGATCCAGCTCAAAAATTAAAGAACTGAAAATTACCCAAAATAACAGAGTCTTAGAGGAAATTAATGTAGTAATTCCCAGCTACAGCTGCACAACAGAAATAGCTGGGGAGATTTTTAAAGCCCACTTCTAAATATTTTGACCAGGAATCTATAATTTACAGTAACCATGCAGTGGTCAACTTTGCATCACTACATCCAAATACCTGAAGCAATTAACTTCATAAAGAGAAAAGGGTTGCTTTGCTTGTATTTTGGGGGATTCAAAATTCAAACATGGTAACATAGTTTTGTCAAGGATCCTCCCTCCCCATATCACCTTATGGTACAAGATTGCAATGCAGCAAGCACCCAATGAGCAGAGAGAGATTGCCAGGGTAGGACCCCACAGTCCTCTCCCAGGGCATACTGCCCAGTGACCTGAGGACCTACCTGTAGCCCTCAGCTCTTAAAGGTGCAGAGCTTCTCCCAGTACTGTTGCCATGGGAAGCAAGCCTTTACATAGGGACCTCGGAGGCCTCTCACCCAAAGCATAGCAAGGAAGATGAATATAAAGCATTAGAGTAAAACCCTGGCTATGGGGTCCAGTTTGATTCACTTTGTCTCCCTAGGGCACTTAACATGCCATCATGTCTTATGAATAGAGTCAAATAAAAAAGAGACGACAGGTTCTTGGGGGACTATTATAGGCATAGCTCCTTTCTGGTTACTTGACTTGAACCCAAGGACCTGTAGGACTCCAGGATAATCAAGGACTGGTAGTAGGGTGACATTTCTAACTGCGTACACCCAAATCTATTTTATCGCTATGTTTTCAAGAGTATATCCTAGATAAGACAAGCTGTCCATCCCAAATAAGACCCCCTCAGAAATGTCTCGCAAACCAGCTACTGAGACAGTGAAAGTTCCACTTGCAGAAACTCTGTTCTTTGACACTCGGAGAGCCTGAGCATCTTAGCAAGTGCTGCTGGGTACTTATAGCCACAAGTACACATACTGCACCTTCCGCTCAGCACCAGAACCACTGAATGGTGGAATCACCAAGCTGAAAAGCCCTATGTTAACCACCCTTCCAACAGCACAGGGAGAGAGGTACAAAGTTCTAGGAAATTAACCTGGAAGCCCTGTCTGGGGGGCCCTGGCTCTTGGAGGTGCAGAGCTAGGGAGGAGTGAAACAGCCCCCTCCCAAGCCCCCAAAATGCCTCAGGTAACAGGCCTTTTTCAAGTTCCCCTAGGAGGCAAAGCCACGGGCTGGTAGACATAGCTGTCGGCAAGGTTTTGATGCTGCAGTGTGCCTAGTTTTCTTTTCCAAAGCTTCAGCTCCTCGCTCCTAATTACCTCCCCTCGGACTGCCCCGAACGCAGCATCACAGCCTCGCTGCCTCAGCACCTCTCTGCCCAGGTCCAAGTTTCTGATCAGCTACAGAAAACCCACTCCACGACCCTGACGTTCTTGATGTGGAGCTGCTCTAAAGGCCCGGTCTGGCCCACAGTCCAGGGCTTGGCTTCAGTCCCTACTGGCCACACTGGGAGTTCCAGCCACTCAACACATGGCACCATCCCCATCTTCCTGCTAGTCCTGGCTAGGCTTCAAAACATGACACTGTTCCTCCTGAACTTGGGGCCCTGCTTTGAAAGCCACACATGCCCCACGCCATGGTGCCACAGCATTAATTATTCTCTCTTCTGCAGGGAAAGGGTGCAGCCATGCCTTGCAAAGCTCAGGGAATTGGAGTATAGTGAGCACTGGATCTCCAGGCTGAAAACCAGAGGGAGCCCGCATTCAATCCCCTTTCTCCTCCGTGCCTTTTAACTAACTCTGAAATTCCTCTGGCTGCTGCAGTTGCTTCCGTACTGTTCCTACGGCTGGACTCCCCCCACCCCAGACTCCCGGTTTATTTGGTAACTATCGCAGGAATTCCAGAAAATGAGAGCCAGAGGAAGAAGCAGCCCTGGAGTAATTAAGATGATTTGTTACACAGGATTCAGACAGGCACAAAGGGGTACCTGCGCACAGAGAGAATATGAGATCAAAGGGAAGCAGACCCAAAAGTAGGGGCTGCGCCTGCGCCAGCGCCAGCGAGGAAAGCAGGCTGGCGGAAGGTACCCAGATAACTTCCAAATTAAAACACCTCTTCCTATTTTTATCTTCTCCCCGAGATAAAACAGAGAGAGGTAATTTTTTTTCAACTTCTGCTTTCAGCATTTACCTTGCTGAATAAAAATTCAAATGAGCACGCTGCGTTCACAAGTTCACAGGTGCCCCACCTGAAAGCACCTGTCAGTGGCAAATAGCCTGCTGCTTAAGCCTCAGGGATGGAGCGGCACGATGCACAGTGCTTAGGAGGCGCCTGCCACTTCGCAAGCTTGTTAGTAGCTCCTGAAACCCGCCTCGGTGGTGGAGTGTGTGCTCACCGGTGTCTACCAGGCTGTGGATGCAGAGGTGAGCCGGGGTGGAGAGATCCTAGTCAGCGGGGCAGGGCGAGTGTGAGTCCCTGAACACATTTCAAAACCCCACTCAGTAGTAAGTGTTTTGCCAGGTGCTGTATTTCTCCTTCCTGGCAGTGTCAACCACCAAGATTCAACCATCATATTTTCTCCACCCCGAATGGTGCCTGGGGTCTCCTGCACCCATGTGTCTTCCTCACTCACTTTGAGCCCAGAAACTGCATCCTTTGTAATCCAGAGATCCTCAGAGGCTCGGATCACTCCTCTGGGACCTTGGGAATCCAAGGACAGACCCTGAATTCAAACTTAGAGCTCTGGCAGTGGAGGATCAGAGCCTTTTCCATCCCCTTTAACCAAGGAGAGCTCCTCATGCCTCCACTTCCTCATAGAGTTCCCACTTCTTGGAAAGAGGACTGGGAGTCTGAGGGATACACAGTGAACACCACAGAGTGAGCTCTCAGCTGAGTGTCCACAGCCCACCCAAAATATTGGTACATTTTCAAATGGGGGATCTCAAGAGTAAGGGAGAGAAGTGAAGGTGCACTCATTCCACGCAGTGGCGCCGTGAGAAGAGCTCACCGCCCTAACAGGAGCAGGCACTGGGTCTGTTAAGGTCTTGGGACTCTGGCAAGGTCTGTATCTGGGGATGGACAGGACTCACAGCCCAGCAGGTTCCTGACTTGGCCCACCATCAGGAGGAGGTGCTTTGGACCATACAAGTTTTTTGAGGAAATATCAGAGCGTCCCAAGCCCATGGAGGGGGGCAAAACTGCAGAGCAAACAAGGTGGGCCTCATGCATGCCTGGAGTACTGGCGGATGATGTGACTGTTATCTGTTGGTTTTCTGGTATTTTCACATAGTTGTCCCTGCTCTGTCAGCCTTCTCAATTCTTGTCTCACATCTTTCTATCATTTTCTTGTCCTTCCTACTCAGTACCATTCTGATCATCAGTTTTCAAATAGAGGAGCTAAGGGTTGGGGAAAGTGAAAGCCTGGCCTCTCAATGCAGCTAACAGATGGGGCAGAGGGATCTCCCTCCTGTCTCTGCACAAGTACCCCTCCTGCTTGGTGTGCAGGACAGCGTGTGCCCGCAGCTGCAGAGCTTCTGTGGAGACTACTGACGAAGCGGCCGAGTACGCACCAGACACTGCTTTCAGTGGTGGGCTGCAGGCAAAATCAATTGGCCTGGGTGATGGTTGTGCTGAGGCTTTTCTCCCCAGGGGCCCCCTCTTGGGTGCTGATCTTGCTCCAGGCCCCCAGAGGCCCGCAGCCTCCAAGCAGAAGAATGGCAGAGATATTGGCCTTGACTTTGGAGATTAGCAAGCTACCTTGTGCTATGCCTGCAACCTGTAACATGTCTCATTATCGCTTTGCTTTCAGCAAACATCCTTCCCACCCTTCCTCCCTTCCACCTATTTCAGAAATTCGAGTTCCCGGTCACTGTGCCATCCCTTAGAAAACCCTACCGAGCCCTTATAAATGGTAAATGGTACAAGAACATCTCAAGACCTCCACCACACCACGTCCACCTTGGCCAGGCTGAGGTTCAGTGGTTTCCTGTGGCCAGGTAAGGTGGTGTAGACATGTGGCTGTCTCTTGCCAGCTCCATGCTTCATGAGTCGGACTACCATGTGTGTACAGCTCCTGGGGAGCTCAGGAAGTGTATGTTCCACTTCCGCAAAGCCAGGCTCAAGCTTGCACATGTCCAACAAGTTCCCAGATGAAACCCATGCCGCTTGTCCTACACTGAGTGGCCGGGGGGTTCTGTTTCACTGCAAATCCCTTACTGAGGGATTGGACCCAGAAGTTCTCTAGAGCCTAGGGCTCTAGTCTCACCCACTGCTGGGAATAAAGAGGTTTCCTTTGAAGCAAAGAATGCATCCAAAATTGTTCATCCAGAAAAGAGATTTTCAAGGATTCTAGACAAAAAGGCCTCACTCACTGCAGAGCTGGCACTCCCTGGGGATTTAGGTGTCACTTTCTGGCCTAAGGCCTGCAGCTGCAAACATGGCAGGAGAGCCAGGCAACCCTGCATGCAGGGCCACGTGAGAGAGAAGGGTAGCTCTGCCTTGGGTCTCCTTTCTTATCTGTGTGCAGCTCCTTTCTGGCCAGCCTAACCCAGCTATGAACCCAAAGGATTGGGAAAAAAAGGTTCAGGCATCCTCTTTAGAACTTGCAAGCAGGGGACATGGAGGTCTGTTGTGTTAGTTATGAAACAGAAGAGGGCTGCAGAAGCCAGCAAGAGACCTCTGGGGAAGATAAACCTTGAGGGGTGAGAGTTACATCTTCAAAGTCCAGCTGCCCTGCTTATGTGGAGGTTTCTTCTGCACTGAAAATCCAGTATGGAGGATCTAGGTTTAACTCTAAGAGAGAGAGAAGCTTTGGTGTATGGTGTGAGCATAAACTTTAAAGGAGTTGGTGGAGCAGAGGGAGAGAGGCTTACGGCTCAAAAACTCAGTTCTTCAGTGCTGATAGTAGACAAAAGGTTGCCAGTGTTGGCTAAAGACTGGGCCAACCCAGCTCCAGAGAGAACAGATGTGGGCACAGTCGAGCAGCCTGGCTTAGTACCCCTAATGAAGGAGGGTGCGATGACCTCAGTCTCACCTCCAAACAGCTAAAGCACTGGGCCACCCAGGTCCTCAAAAGGTTCTCCTCTAAACAGGAGTCAGCTCAAGCTCTGATCTTCCCTAATAACATAACTACTTAGCACAGGTTTAGCCAACTATTAATTAATGCTGCTTCCACAGAGAAAGAGGCCATGGTTAGACCAGCCCTTAATGAGTATCCTAGGGCCTGGCCAGGCTTTGAGATAACGCACATATTGAGATATTAGTTGAATCTCAAAAACAATAGGCGCCCGCGCCCTCTAAGTAGCTCATGTGTTACAGATCTGACAAGTCTCATTGATTTAAATGGCTAGAGCACTGCTTAGATTTTAATCTCCTTCAACCTTATACCAAGGAGGTCGCTGTTTAAATGCTTTTACTTAATAATGTAAACACCTGTCACACGCCAGGGGCAAAGCTATTAAGGAGAAGGATTATTTAAAGCAAAGCTCCTGAATACAACATTGCTGTTATTGTCTTATCCTCAGTTTCAGGCTCTGACCAGAGAAGCGGCCTAGTCACCCAGTGCTCCATTCCCCCACAGAGGTCTGCAGAGCACCCTCTTATGTCCATCTGTCATCCAAGTGCCCCTGAGCATCTGACCTGCTGGACTATTATAGTCAAAGCAGTGGCCACTGAAGTTCCCTATTAAAATGGAAAGTGTTTCCATGAAGGAGTAGCCTGTTGGGGCATTACCCTGGTAGATCCAAGACGCAGAGCTAAACTTTTTACAAGTACTATCTCTTTATACCTATAATAATCCTACAATTTAGCACTAATGGTAATTAGGAGTTTGAAGCACAGAATGGCTAAGTAACTTCCTCGAGGCATATAGCAGTTAATAGGAGGAAAATTCCCATATTTAGGGCATGCACTTTTAAGCACCACCATGCCCTATTTGCCATATTGTCTTTCATTGCACGTGAGTGTCACAAGGCCCCACATAACCTTGTCAGTTGGCAAGGCAAAAGCCCAGAGGAAGGGCACAGAAGAGAGTAGAAGAGGGAAAAACAACCTAGAGGGCTGCCAGAAAGGAAGGGCCTCTCGGTCCTACA
>NW_004524595.1:23213377-23218605 GCF_000260255.1 Octodon degus | reverse complement strand
AAAGAGTGCAAAATAGGTAAACAGTAAGTGGAGTGATCCTTTTTCAAACAGATGGAAGAACAAGAAATGGAGGAAGAGAGAACTGAAAAACATCGAAGGGGGAAATGATGAAAACAGATTGTTTGCAAATGGAAAGGAGACCAGGAGCTGGAAGGAGCACGGAGGGATGGAAGGGCTACAGAAAAGAACTGGAATGCATTGTGCTCCCAAGCACAAGAGTAACCACTCTACATGGCAAACATGCACTAATAAAAACAATTTTTAAAAACCTAAGACAGGAAAGAGCATAACACTATTAGGAAAATTGTAAAAGACTTTATCATCATCATCATCATCATCATCATCATCATCATTGTTTGATTATTTATTTATTTGGTTTAGGGTCTCACTACACAGCTCAGACTCGTAGCGATCCCCTGCCTCAGTCTCACCTGTACTGGGATAACAGGCGTGCGCCACCACACTTGGTTTCAGTGGCCTTGCTGGCACACAATGTAATGCCATGAATGGAACCCAGGTCCTTGCACTTGCTAGGCAGGCACTCAGACCATCGAGTTATCTCCCTGGCTCCTGTAAAAGACTTTAAAATAGGCAGAAATGATCAGTGGATACTCTAAGACATGTTTCCTGTGACTTTCATTGTCTTTGATTTTACTACAATTGAAAGATATAGACAACAGAGAGTAATGTGAATGAGTCTTGTTCGTAGAAATGCAAGTTAATTTTGCCCAGTGGAATGCAACTGATTATTGCCCTGAGAATATATCTAGATTTACATCTACTAACAAATTCAATTCAGAGTTTCATAATTGTCTATACATATAAGTCTGTGTATATATTTGAACCAGTTATGATGAATTAAAAAAGTCTTTGGCATGTGTTCATTTTATATTGATATGAGGCTTACAATTTTTACCTTTTTAAAAATCTTCCCTACAAAGATATGCAAGAGATTACAAAAGGCCAGGAGGAGAAGAATTTTCCAAATACAACACCCCAGTTGAACTTGAATTCAGATAAGACAATTTTTGTATAAGTGTCCCAAATATTGCAAGGGACGGACTCAAACTACCAAAGTATCTATTGTTCATCAGGAAGGTAAATGCGCCGGGCAGTCTGTGTGTCTGTTTGCTGAGTCTGGCGGTGCCAGAACATGGCTGCTGCAGGCTGTGCCCCCAGCATGTCCCCTGCTTGCTCCCAGGCCCCACAGGGACACTTCATTTAACCTGTGACCCCCCTCCCCCAAGAGACCACATCAATGTATTCTCTGCAAACCCCAATGCAAACATGTTTCACCTTGTGCTTTTTATTTAGAAAAGAAAATTGCCCACCACAAAGAGGGGCCAGTGCAGCCAGATTTTTCCCTGGGGGACCCCTTCCTCCCTGTGCTGCTATGCCACACAGACTCAAGAGGTCTCCACCAGTCCCGCAAGGAGAAGTTGTGATGCAGTGACCGGGAAGCTCCATTGCTTCTACCAGTTCGATCTGCTAAAGGCAGAAGAGGAGCAGCCAAAGTGAGATGGTGTGGACCCCACAGGCCAGCTGACCTGCGCATACAGTGCTCTTAGGGAAGCTTCACCCCCTCCTGCTCCTTTCTGACCCATGGGGTGAGACACCACATATTCTTTGTTTTGGAGTAAAAGTGACAAGGACAAGGAGTGACAAGGACAAGTTCCATACAACACAGAGTGAGATTAGAGCATCCCAGACCCCGCACCCATTGCCACCATCTTGGCCCCTCACACCTCCTGAAACTGTCTTTTCATGAGAGATGTTTTGCTGCTCCTGCCCCTGAACAAAATGCTTTATTTGTTCATTTCTTGCGTTTGAAGGCATCTTCAAGGACATCCTTAGATTTCTGAAATTCTTTTCCAGAGTCCTCAACCACTACACAACTGCTGCCAAGCACTGCCTGGGACTTCCTCTTTGTTAGTTTTCACAGTCCCCTGGGTTTCTGTCATCAGCCTTAATCAGGTCGGTGTAATGCTCAGCAAGAATGTCAGGCAGCTGGATACAAACACACAGAGGTGAGCTCGGAGCTTGCCTGAGCTTCGGTAACTTGGTGATTCTGGGTGCTGGGCTATGCGGGACAGGGTGGTCTTCAACGCCCTCTATGAAGCAATAATAACATCCACACCATTGCCAGCAGCCACACCTTTCCCAGCATCAGTGGTGGGTTAACGGTGAAGGAGAATCTTGAACATACCAGCTACACTGCAGCAGCAGGGGAAGAAGTAAAGTTTGTCATATTTAAACCATCTACTAAGATGCAAACATTGACTGGGCATGGTGACACATGCCCATAATCCCAGGGCTCTGAGAGCCTGGGGCAGGAGGGTCACAAATTCAAACCAGCCTGGGAAATACAGTGACTTAGGAAGATCCTGTCTTGCAGGAGATCTAGCTCAGTGTAAATGTAAATGTAAATATTGCATGTCAGCAGAGCTTTAGCAGGAGTCCACTGCTAGGACCTGACCTACATGAACCAAGTATATGAGGCGAGACAAAGTAGGAGCTTGGCACCGAGTGGTGGGGCAGGGAAGAAAGATCCAGTGCTGTCGATGAAGTCTGTGGCATGAAATCTAGGGAAGGCTCACTTTCAACCGAGCTGCTGACCGCTCCTTCATCAGCCTCTCCCTGTGACCTGATATTTGACTCCATGAAAGCGCTCTGACAGGACATGTGTGACGGCATGGACACCCCTCTCAAGTGGCAGTAGGGAGCTATCTAGAAATGAGGCCGGGCCTCTTCCTCCTGGGGGGTTTTGATCCCCAGAACTTTGATCCTGCTCCCTCCAGCTCCATTGATCTTTGAGGAGTTACTGTCCACTTCCAAGTGCAGATGACAATGAGCAGCCAGCCAAGCTTTTCCTGCAATGTGGGAGCAGGCGCCTGGCAGACAGATTCTCTCCAGATTGAATAATGCCGGGGGGTCCAGGCAGGCAGATCGCTGTCCCTGGGAACCATCCTCCCTCTTTAAGCAATGGCTGTGCGTGCCGGCTTTGGCTCTTGGCTTTTGCGATATTTCTCTTATAAATTGGCAGCACAGCATGCACTCAAGGAGCCCTCCCCAGCTCTCGTGAGTGAGGGTTGTTTTTTGCTTTTTTTTCCCCAGAGACTTAATTTCTTAAAATTTTGGAATGATTGTTCCCACAGAAAGTAGGACAGTTTCTCTTTGAGCCTGCCAGACAAAACCACAACTAAATGCACCCCAAGCACAAAGTGTCTGAAAGACTCACTTCTTCCCAAACCCTCAGGCCCCTCCTCCTGTGCTCTGGCTGCTCTGTCACTCTAATGAGAGCAGATGGCACCATTGGGACATGGGTTTACTATTAGATGGCTCCTATGCCCTCCTTTTGACACCAGTTGTTAGCAGATCTTTTGCCCAGGGAGGCGGGCGTTGTTTAAGTGATGGCCTAGATGCGTGCCAGGGAAGTAGTGTTTCAGTCCATGTTCATACATCTGCTACTGCCTTTTGGAGAGCTCAAAGCACTTCCTAACAGAGCAGGTTTCACAGGGTCTCAATCTGTGGGAGAACAGGACCTCTCTGAGAGCAGCCCACAGCAGGGAAGTGTTAGGGTTTGTGCCTAGTTGACCCCTCAAAGCCTCATGTCATCATGAGGCAGCTTCTAGAGTTGGTGACTAATTCATGATCCAATACAGGGATTATGGGTGTGAGTGCTAACCCACCTGGAGCAGATAGCCTGGATGCAGTATAAGGGAGGGAGAGAGGCTCTTGCCATTTTCCACCACTATGAATGGCTGCCCTCTGCCATGTGCCACTCTGCCTTAGAGCCAGCCGAGTACGAATTGAAACCTCCACAAACTGTGAGCTAACTAAACATTTCCTTCCTTAACTCTGAGTGTTGGGTTTCTTGTCCCAGGTACAAAAGAAAAGTAACTGAGACAGGAAGTCACTCGCACCCACCTCCAGTGTAAGCCAGCACCCCAAAAATGACCCATGGAGTTGTCCCGTTTCCTCACTGGAGGGCAAGTATTCCACCTGCAGCTCTACAAGGTCAGGGAAGCCAAGCTGAACCCAACTGTGGAAACGCTGGTACTCTTCCAGCCCCTAGGTGGGGAAGGTGGCTTCCCACATGACCAAAGTTTCTCATCCAATAGAACTGGGCATCCAGGCCATGGCTAACTCAGATCCACCCCACAGCCCCGTCCACACAGTAGGAAAAGAATTGCACTTCCACAAAAAGACACTTCTGAATTTCAAACTCCACACCTCACGAAAGCTGTTTCGTTGCCATCATAATTACTGAATTTAAATGACAGCTATTTTAGTGTCTCAGGGAGCCATAGGAAAAAGAACAGACATTCGCTGGGAGAAATAAGACATGATGAGGGAAGAGGGCTGAAAGAGGCTCAGGGAAAATGCTTTGGTGACAGCCGTAGCAGAGTCTGCAGACCCGGAGGAGACAGTGCCCTGAGCCCAGGCCAGAGAGTGGGCTGCAGACAGGGAAAGGGGCTGGAGTTCTGGCAGCGAGCTTGTGTCCCATGAGAGGTGAGGCATGAGAGAAGCTAGGAAGGGGTCATTACACAGTGGGCAGGTGTGAGTCCCTACACATAAGCACAGAAACTGAAGTTTTGTGCACCCAGGAGTAGGGTTCCAGAGCATGAGCTAAGCATTCAGGCCTCAGGATTACTTCTGCATCTTCAAAATGGAATTATACAAACACAGACATGAGTTACGGAAGAAAGACAGTGACAATCAACCACTGCTTCCTTGCCTTCTTCCCAGGGCATGGCTGTCCACAGAGGCTGAATCACGGTCCCCTTTCTTGTGCCCATATTTTTTTTTTATTTTGACATCAGTTATTTTTATTTTAAAGAAAGAAAAAAAATAAAAACAGTGGTACAAAATCTCAAAACAAGATTTTAGGAGAGTAACAATGGTTAGTACATTGTGTATTGTTATTGCCAAAGTAGTTTCACATATTACAAGATATAGGCAAGAAATAATAAACAAACAACATAGGTACAAACCTGTTTTTTTTAAGTCAACAGAGAATGGAAATATACTTTTTAAAGTTTCTAATATTAGGAGAAAATATCATACAATGTCTTTTTAAATAAATTGTAAATCAAAGATACAGTATAAATCTTAGAACAAAAATTAAGATTAATCAATATTCAGACATTTAAATGTTTCAAAACAATTGAACTAAGAACAAGTTTTCATGATAGCAAAGAAGTACTAAGAGTAAAACATAAGATAAA
>NW_004524595.1:23179348-23211950 GCF_000260255.1 Octodon degus | reverse complement strand
GTGGGTCTTGCCTCTAGCCTCTTTTCAGGGAGTTCTGCTGAAGGGTTCTGTGCTGAGCCTGCAGCCTGGGTCAAATGAGGATCCACGGGCCCCAGGTCGTCTCACTCACTTGCTGGGCCTGCACTCCGGGTCTATTCAGGATCCTGCCAGTCCCTGGGTTATCTCACTCACTCCGCCGGGCCTGCACTCTGGGTCTATTCAGGATCCCGTGGCCCTCAGTTGTCTCACTCACTGGGCCCGCGCTCTGGGTCTATTCAGGATCCCGAAGCCCTCAGTTCCTTGTGCCCATATTGATTGAAAGAGAGGTAAAGACAGAAGAAAAGAGAAGAACAAACATTTCCCAATCATTCTTAAAGTATTTTTGTCTGTAAATGAGTGGACCCCACTTTGGTTCTTAAGCTTATGATCCATCTAAGTGATATCCAGAAACATAAAGAGTGAGTACCCTGTGGTATTTATGTTAACTATTGCCTCCTCCCCTCAAAAAAATTCCATATATTAAATGCTAATCAACAACGTGATATAATATGCAGATGGAGTAATTTAGGAAGTGATTGGGACTTAAGGGTGGTGCCCTTGTAAATGGGATCAGTGCCCTTATATAAGAGACACTTTCTCTCTCCTTTGTATGAAGATTTAGCAAGAAGGGGCCTCTGCAAACCAGGAAGTGAGGCCCTCCTAGGAAATGAATCTTTGACCAACCTCCCAGCCCCTGAGACTCTGTGAAAAGCAAATTTCTGCTGTTTAAGTCAGGCAGTCTAGTGTGTTTTTGTTATAGCAGCTAGAACAATGACAGGTACATTGATCAGTGTCATGCAAAGTTGTTACTCTTTCTACTGCATCTCCACACCCACCTACTGAGCGCCCCTGTCTGGGTGTGACAGCCACAGTCATAGTCACCTACTTGGGACTCACTGCAGTTGACAAGGAACCTTCTGTCATCACCTAACTTAGGGTGTATTGTAAAAAGTGGGTCTGCAGGGTTGTGTTAGTTGATACATTGTGTCAACTTGGTTGAATCAGCTCCGCAGCGTGGGAGCCTCGCCCTTCAGGTGGGCAGGGCCCAGGAATTGAGAAAGGCAGGAAGCCGCCCTGCCTGGTTTCCTGCCGCCCCGCCCTGCTTCCGTGGAGAAGTCTCAGTCTTCGAAGGAGCTTGATCTCGGCAGCCGGGCCACTTTGGAGGAGCTCCGGTCTTCACTGTGGAGTGCTGATCTTCACAGTCAGCGCAGAAGGAAGAGAGAGGCTTGATGGATGCTGCTGCAGCTGCTGCTCCTCCTCTGCTCTTCATTGCTTTCTGACGCATGAACTGCTGTTGTTTACCTTGCAGCCAGCGGAATATGGACTGAACCCTCCAGTAACTGTGAGCTTAATAAACCTTTCCTTCCTTCATTTTGAGTGTCCGGTGTTTGTCCCAGCAACAAGTAAAAAGTAACTAAGACAAGGGTAATGGAGGTGAGGTTAGTAGTCACCTCTCAGGAAGAGGAAGACATCAGTAGGAAGAGGCACCAGTTTGGTAATGTTTAATAAAAGGCCTATCCATCATGAAGTAAATAAATAAAACAATGTGCCACAGAAGACAATGTGTCATAAACCAACGGTTATAATTATTCTGTCGCTGTGGCCCAAGACCTTAGTTATTTTCAAAGAAAAACAATATAGTTGTTCTTATCTGCATTTCCTCTCAGCTAAGTCAACTGTTTCCCATTTAGTGCTGTCAGCTATCCCTTGTGGAAGCTGCAATGCACGCGACCTTTTCGTTAAGTGGGGTCTGAAATCTCAGTGGATTTGATGCCCACCAGGAGCCCCATGATTGCATATTATTTCTACCAGTAAATAAAACCTAGTAAAACAATCTTGAAAATCATCATAGACAGTGTCATGAGGACATGAAAACACTGGCATTTTCTTACATCTTGCAAAAATATCACATGGCATAAACTCTATGAAGAATGTAGCAATCAGATTTTTTTTTAAATTCCACACTATTTGACCCAGGAACCCTGTTTCTGGTACTCAGTTTTAAGAAAACAGTAAGAAATGCACAGGAAGATTAATAAAATGACTATTTATTATGGGATGATACATAAAAATAGAATTGGAAATAAAGTATAAAAGTCTATAAACTCTTTAATTGAGTGAATAAACTTAGAACCCCATGCACCATTCCATATCGTGTTATCAGAGACCATTCAAAGACATGTGGAATGTTCTTAATACAGTACAGATGAAAAATTAAGTCCCAAAACAGTATATAAAGTATGCTATCCAATTGCTTTAAAATTAGACCTACATATAAATTGATCAAGAATAAATATGTTTAGTTTTCATAATGATTATCTCTGGATAAAGGAGCTGCAGGTGATCTTTAATTTTCTTTGTATTTTCACCCATCCTGACTACACATTCTCTAATCATAAAATCTGACTTTTCCGCGGGCATGGTGATGCATGCCTGTGATTCCAGGACTTGGGAGGCTGAGGCAGAAGGATCACCACAAGTCTGAGGTCAACTGGGCTACATTAAAGCCTCTGTAGATTCAAAGGTAGGTGCTATGTCCAAGGAAATCATTCCTGGAGCCCTGGCACCAAAGGTACAGGACCCAGCTTCTGCTCCATAAGGTCAAGGAGCAGACAAGTAAATGACCAGCTTTTTATTCCCCATGTCAGGTGATTACATTAACACTTAGCTCCTCCTGTGTCACCGTGATACAGAGGGACAGCACAGCAGTGACATGCAATAAAGCTTTGTTTCAATTCCTGTCTTTCAGAGTACCAATGTGCTGTGAAGCGCCCGGTGCACATCTGCCCAACATCATTCAGTGCAGGTCCAGTGCCACATTCTAGAGTCCTGTGCCCCAGAGGCTCAAGGATGGGACCCGGGTCCATTCTCGTGACTACCCTGCCACCTCAGCCTTGGCCTTACCCTCACAGTGACCACAGGTTCTGAGTGAGGGTGTCGGCCCAGCCCTCTGTCCCATGTGCATCATTCTTTACAGAAAGCAGCAACTCAGACTCCCACTCGGAACCCAGGAGACCACAATCACAGAGATCCAGGGCCTGGGAAGACAAAGGCTCTAGTAGCTGCCAGCCATGCAGAGGACAGGACAGTGGTGAGATGCCAACAGCTGCTAGGAGAGGAGCCAACAAGGAGAAGCACTACCAGCCAAAGCCCACCTGCTTGCATCACCACTGAAAATCCTAGACCCTCAGAACCAGGAAAACTGCAGCAAGAATGGTCCACAGAAACACTGCCACGTGAACAGAGATCAACTGATTCTAGCAAAAATAAAATCACAAAGCAACTGCACTGAAGATGGTAATCTGTAATAGTAGTTTCATGCTTGGAGTGCCTGTCATTCTGGTCTTCTGAATATGGGCTGCTTGTCATGACATGCCCAGTTGCTGCTGTGCTGTCTTTCTGGTAGATGACTGTTCAAAAAGAAGGGGGTGGTGAATAAAGGCAAGAGACTGAAAAGGAATATTGTGGGACTGTCCTGCTTCAAGGTGGTATATGGTTAGATTTTTGGACTTATATGTAAACATAAGATGTATATAATTCTTTATGCCTATTTTTTAAATATATTCTAATTTTTAAATGTTTTTTCATCATATTCTATAGGAACTTAAAGTTCAACATATCAATACTTAATGAAAAATACCTGTTCCATGTTATGCCTAAGATGTTTGATATTCAGACAGATAGTGAGGTTAAGCTTAACAGCCTAAGTTGTATGGTAATAACAATAAGCTTGTCTTCTGGGTGGTTAACAACCTAAGTTTGCAGACCAAAATTAGAGAAAAAGGAAGGCCACAAGGAAAGCCAACATTTTGGCCCTAGCCTTCCAAGGTCAGTTAAGACTCAAGACATGTGAGAACTTGTGTTGTAATGTCACGTAACTCGGTAGTGTCCCAAATTTTCTGATCAAGGAGATTATGGGGCCAAAGAGGAAAGTGATCGATGATGTAGAGTGTGCCTAAGGAGAGTCACATGGAGAGAAAATATTCTCTTGGGCTTTCACCGAGAGCACATTGGCCAAGCAATGGCCGTGACTCATCCACATGGCTGACACTGACAACGATTCTACAATTTGAGGTACAAGATCTCAGGATAAATCCTGAGGGGATTTCACTGACCTTATGAGACCCAAAAGCTACAACTCTTGTTGCATAGGTCTTGCTTTACGTTGGTCTTAACCATCCAGCAGAAAAGTATAAAAACGAAATATAAGAAGTAAAGCCGGGGCAACCCGCTCGGGTCCCCCTTCTGTCCTCTCTGAGACAGAAGCTTTCTTTCCCAATAAAATATTCTACTCTCAACCTCTGTCTGTTCCTAAAATTCATTCTTCAGTTTCAGAGAACACGAACTCATCCAGATCAGGTCAGGAGTTTTATTTCCCTGTATCATTTGGAGGCCATCCACTGACATCATTGGACGGAGATATGAGAATCTCACAGTCAAAGTCACTTACCCCTTTAGAGTACATCATTAAGCACTGGAAGACATTTGATCCACATACACTGAGAAAAAGCCGTTTAATATTTTTCTGCACGTGTGCGTGGCCTGCATACCCAATAGAACCAAAATGGAATAAAGAGGACCTACTTGGGAGGGAACATACACAGTGATCCTGTCAACTGCTTCAGCTGTCAAGACCACAGGCCAGGACTCTTGGATACATCACACCAGACTCAAACTCTGGGAACCAGAAACTGCCACTGAAAGCAAGCAATCTAAATACTCCTGTGAGCCCATAGAAGACTTAAGATTCCTGTTCAAGAATAAAAAAAAGTCCTCAGATAAAAAAAAAAGAAAAGAAGAAGAAGTAAAGCCATGCTGTTATGTTGAGCTGCAGGGGACTCAGGTCAACAATTTCTGACATTGCCAGTCAAGCGGAAGACCCAATACTATTATGGGCTACTGGACTCTTTTAGAATATTTTGCTGAGTTTACACACCTATAATATTCAAATAACAGAACTTAACAAAAAAAGGGTATACAGATGAATGTCCATTTTGTATCTGTGTATTCAAAGTGGTTAGGATAGATATATAGTTACATTCTCTTAATGAATAGAGTGATTTGTTCTAATGGTGTTTGTAAATAGGATATCATGTCCCCATCTTGTACAGCAATTAACCACTAGGAAGAAAGTATGCAATGTGTTAATTATTGAAACTGTCCTACCAATTTGGTTTGAAACTGTCTCATTGCTATTTGTTTCTCAATAAAATTATGGAAAAAAATAAAAATAAAAAATAAAATCATAACTTAAGGAACAAGTAATGGGAGACTGAGCCTACAGTGCCCATGCGTCAAAACAATAGTGAACCCTCAGGTAGCACACACATCATGCTCCATTCTAATTCATTCAGTTCTCCTGTGCCCCATGAGGTTACTATCATCAACCCCACCTTACAAATGAAGAAACTGAGGCACAGAGCAGTTTAGTCAGTTTCTCCGGGTCACTCAGCCAGCACATGATGGATGCAGAGTTCAGAGCTGAGACGATGTGGCTGAAAATCCACATGATCAACAACACATCACACCACACCCAAGATGGGAGCGAGGTCTGAAGTCGGTCTGGCACATGTCCACCAGAAAAACTGAGATCACTTTTACTATACCAATGGAGAACAATACACGCATAGTGTCCTTAGGTTAAATAAACAAAATTCAGAACAATCTACACCTTGCCACTGTGGTGGTTGGTGCATTGTGTCAGCTTGAGACGTCAGAAGCTTGGCTGGATGGGGCATGGGAGCCCACCCTAGAGTGACTCAGCACAAAATAAAGGGTACATAAAGGGGTTGAGGAAGGCTTCAGGGCACCACTTACTTGGAGGAGCTTGATCGACGCAGTGGCGCCACTTCACAGGAGTTTGGATCTTTGCAGCAGCAACTGCCACTTTTTCAGAGGAGCTCCAGTCTGCACAGTCAGCATAGAAGGAAGAGAGAAAGGCTCTACGGATGCCACAACTGTTACTCCGCCTCTGCTCTTTGTTGTTTTCTGCCACCATGAACTGCTGCCATTTGCTTTGGAGCCAGTGGATTATGGACTGAAACCGCCACAAACTGTCAGCTAAATATACCTTTTCTTCCTTCATTTTAGGTGTCTGTTATTTGTCCCAGCAACGAGTGAAAAGTAACTTGAAACAACCGCTTTTGCATTTTTTTACAAATCCAGACATAATTAAATGCATACAAACACAAGAGGAATCTGAAGTTACCAGGCTGCTAACTGTGATTACCTCTGAGAAAACAACTGGCAAGAGAGCTGAGGGAGCTGAGAAAATGGCACAGTTTGCCCCACACCCATATATTCCATTTGAATTTTATGAGCACAGATCATTTTGGTGCCTTGAAAAAAAGAAGAAAATTCGTTGTTTAAAAATGGCTCCGAGAGTATTGATGTAAAATGTAGCCGGGGTCAGTGATGAGTACCCATAAACCCAGAAGCTAGGGACACTGGGGCACAACAATTGCAGGTTGAATTCCCAGAAATTTAGAGACCCTGTGGTTCCATCCACCGATCAAGAAGAGCCCAGGATGAAGCTCAGCGGTAGAGCACCTCCGTGTCAAATTTCCCAGTACTGGATGGGGCATGGGGGTGGGGCAGGGGGCTTATAGCATGTTGGACATGGTGGTGGCTCTTTTTGACCCCAGAGCATAGTGGATAAACAAAACGTAGGCTATCCAGGACCTACAGGACCTCAAGCAGCGGGTGCCCACCTCCCCAGACGACCTACCAACTCAGACTTCTAAGAGCCAAAACCATAATCCTCTTTGTTATTTTCCAAATCCACTGTTATTTTTGTTCACCATTCTGACACGTGAACCAGTCATCCTGTGACCCTACAAGCAGGTTTGGTACCGTCTGGCAGCGAATCACACCCGCTGCCGTGCTTTGTAACCCGTCTCATCATGTTGCAATCACCCCACATTCACAGGAACACAATTCCTGCTTCTGCACCAGGTGTGGGCTGCGCCGCTGCATGCTCAGACGTGTCCTCTTCACATGAGGAGGGCTGTGAGAGACTCTCCTAGAACCCCCTGGCATCATTCCCTCCACTTCCATACCAAGAGCCCCTGATAGCTCACTTTCTTGAAAACTGAAACTTCAGTGGAGCATTTGAAAGCTTGGCAAATACCAGGTCGAAATGCCCATGATAACCTGTGTCCTTGCCTTACAGCAAGGCCAGGAAACTGTCCTTTGGCCTTCAAGACAGCCTTAGTCCAGGCAAATGAGACATTTGAGCTGACCGTTGCCTGAGGCTTGTTGGGATTTTGTTTGATTTGGCTAAGATTGACTCCTGCCATGTCTGCTTTGCTGGAGGGGAACAAGAGGAGAAACCAGGGACCAGAATGAGTAGGAGGGCTCCCCCAGCTCGTGTCACAGCAGACCATCTTGCCTGGTATGGCCAGCCTCCAGGCATCCCTGTCATTCCACATGACACGCCACACCCACACGCTCTGGGACTCGCCCACTTTGCATCCCTCGCTCCCTGCTTTGCTCCCCTAGGTCCTCTGAGTCTCAGCCGGAGCTCCGCCCCCAGCACAGCTCTCCCAACTCTCCAAAGTGGGCTCAGGAAGCCTGCTCTTGCTACTGTGCTTATAACTGTGCCTTTGAGGCCCAGCAGATAGCGTAGAGCCATAAGCACCTGTCCGGAAAGCACAAGGTCCTGAGTTTGATCCCAGGTACAAAAGAAAAAAAAAAAAACCTGTGTCTTCACTGTCAGTGTTTCCATCTGGAGTACAGGTGGCCACATGGCGGGGGCTGCATCTGGCTCACACCACTCTCTCTGGCGTCTAGTGGGGATTCTAGTAAGAAGCACACACCCATTACATATCTACTAAATGGGTGAAGGTGACCTGCCCTATTATTATTGTTATTATTATTATCATTGCTATTATTGTGAAGGCCCTAATAGTTCATGCCCCACCAGCTGGTAAATAAAGGGGCACACAATGGGACCACGCTGCATTGCCCGTGACATCCCACACAGACAGATGCAGAGGCACAGCGGAGCTCTAGCTCCAAACCTGAAGCCTTAGGAGAGAAGCCATAACCCTCATGTGATGCTTTGGACCAGAAACCCCTCTCCGATGGGCTAGGTGATCTGGGATCTACACCCATCAAAGGTTATTTTAAAAAGGATTTGTCATCATGCGTGGTGACAAATATAATCCTTGCACTCATGAGGCTGAGATAGGAGGATCCCTGGGAGTTTGAGGCTAATCTGGGCTACTGAGTGAGTTTAAAGACCAGTCTGAACTGTGTAGCAAAAACCTGACTCAAAAAAGACAAAAAGAAAAGGTTAAGAGGGATTTGTCCCCTCAGGGTACAGTAAGTGTCCCCTAGCACTCCAGGGTAGCAGTGGACCTATTGGAGATTCCTCAGATGCCTTTAAGGTCCACAGAGCAGCTTTTGCTGATGAGAGTACTCTTGGCCAGATAGCATGATACGATTAACAAGCCGTGTTCCAGTGGGTTCTGGCTTTGTCAACGACTGCTTTAATGGCCATTCATATTAGCGCTGCTCTCAAAGGTCCCAGGTTATGTTTCTATCTAGCCTGGTGTTTGTGTGGAACTCAGCGTTGAGATGAGTAATAAGCCCCTTAGCTTTGTGACAGCTTGTTCTTTAAACACTAGACACACCAGCACTCCGCCTCCGAGCTTCTGCTGAACAAGAAGATTCCCAGGAGGAGCTCCGCTATCCCAAAGGAGCTGGGAGTAAAATCCAAAGTCAGGGACAGATTAAGGAATCTGAACCTAGCTCCCACAAGAACTCTTCTGGCCTCCAGTGCAGAGCCCTTCTGTGCTGGAGCCCCGCTCTACACTTGCAGCTGGCTTGCAAACACCACATTTGGAAACCAGTAATCTTATATTTGATTAACCCCAAGGTATAATTTTCTACTCTTCGGAAAGGACACATACAGGTAAGATGTTCTTGCCCTTGTTCAAGCGATGGAGAAATAAGGCACAGAGGCATAGACAACCTGAGCTCCATGGAGCCCAAGAGGAATGTAGGGTTAGTTCTGTAGCGAAGAGCATGCTTGTGGTCCTGGCGTGGTGCTGAGCACAGAGCAAGTGGGCACACAGTACCTACCTAACTGTATGAGTGAGTGGATGAAAGTAGCTAAAGCAGTGTCATTCCAAGGTGAGTAAAATGAGAGTCCCTTTTGGAGAAACAGCAATTCCTTGACCCCAGAGACTGTCTGTAAAACCCCAGTTAGAACAATACAATAAGTTCTTGTTCTTAGAGAAATGCCTCTCAGTAGTAGATGCTCATGGCAAAATATAACTTCCACACTTACAGCTGATAAGGAGTATTTTACCATTCCTGAAAGGAAACAGTATGTTCTAAATGTGGCCACTTTATCCATAAACTTCAAGTGCTACCACCCAACCCCAGGTCCAAACCGGACTAGACCAGGCCAGAGGAGAAGGGAAGGGAGGGGAGAGGAGAAATAGGGAGGGGAGGGGGAGGGGTGTGCCATTGTCCTTCAGAAAGACCTCAACACCTGGAGCTGGGGACCTGCTGCCCCTGTCCAGTTTTCCAAGGGCAGTAAGAGGGGCCTGATCGCAGTGCCCTCCCCCAGCTGGGTGGCCAGAGGTAGGAGCAGGAGGTGGACTGGCCCCCAGGCTTTGGGGCACAGAGGATGGTTTTCACCATGAAGGAAACCAAGGAAGCCCTTCTCTTCCCATTGACTTGCTACCTCTTCTTATGTAGGAGGCTGACAAAGACTGGTCCTGAGGACATGGGTGACAATCCCCTCAGCCCTTAAACAGCCAGACAGGTTGTGAGCCAGACTCTGGCAAGCAGAACCCTGGAGAAAGATCATTCCTTCTGATCATTTTATCTTTCTTCACACCTCTAAGTAGGAAAACTATTTAGTCTACCTAGATCCTGTGCTTTTCAAAGACTGAAGTTTGTCTTTAGGGCTCTGAAATTCCCTTTTCCACATTTCCTGTGTATTAACCCACACCCACATTCTCAAGTAGCTCCTTGGGGTCAACTATCTTGGCTTTTTCATGGTTTTCCACAGATCCTGCTGCCACTCACCTGTGGGTAAATGTTTGTTGAAAGAATGATGCCGCAGGGTAGGGATGTAGCTCAGTGACAGAGTGCTTGCCTCATGTGCATGGGGCTCTGAGTTCAATCCCCAGGAACAGAAAATAAATAAGTACAACTAAAATATTGTTGAATCAAAAAATGCTCAGTTTTCTTGTTGCTCTGTCTCCTTTCCCACTTCAGAATTTACTCTCAAAATTCGAAAAAGAAGCCATTAAATTCAGCCACATAACGATCTAACAAATACTGGGCTTTGTGCCCTGACCAGTACATTTTTGATCTTGTATAAGTAGGATTTGGGGTATTTTTACAAACAGAATAGGAAGACAGTTCAAGGCTAAAGAGGATATGTTCTTTGTTCTTAAGCAAGCAGGTATATCTGACTAAGCTAACTTTTAGGCCAGCTCTTATCAAAAAGATGAAGTAAGATTTTGGTAGTGAAGTTGGTTCAGTGATATCAGATATGAGCTGCAAAGAGCAGCTTCTTTAAAAAAAATAGCTATAGTCTACAGCCTTCCTACACTTATTAAGATGAGATTTAACCAAAGACTATAAAATCTTAAATGGTAGATAATAAGGTCAAGTCAGGTTACTATTTTCAGCTCAGAACAGATGATGAGACAGGAGGACATAAATGGAAATTAAAAGAAAAGAGATTCAGAACAGATCAGAAGGTTACCAAAAATAATCAATGGCTGAAATGACTTTCTGGACTCATTCACTTGTGCTGAAAATATTAGGTCATTGAAAAAGTAATGAGATGATATTCTTGGGAAATGGAACAGTTAAAATGAATGAATCCAGATGGATCCAAAGACTTTAATCATCCTAAAGAGAAACACTTACTTGGATGCTCTCTCCCAAGCTAAATGGAGATTGCCCCCTGGGGAGATAACTAGGTACAAGGTGAGACCCTAGCTTCTTGCTTTCTGTGGGTGTTTGTGGTTCTTCCCAAGGTGTTTAATGTCAAGAGGTCTTTGCAAATGGTACTTCCCATAGGATGTGAAGGGGAGACGGCAAGGCAGCTGCTGCAGAGAAAGAGCCTTGGAGTTCCTTCCAAGAGTAAGATAGCAGTAACTCTTAGTCACTGCAACCTACAACACATCAGATTCCAAGCCTCCAGCCAAGCTGACAACTTCCCAGTGTTCCCACGAGTCACATGACTTCCAATGCTTGATTCCAGGAACAGTCAGGGGCAGCTTCATCTGCTGCTAAAGAGCTCAGTCATTAGATGGCCACACCTGCTTCTGCAAGGTCTGCCCTCCTGCCACTGCTCCACTGGGTCTCCACCTGTCCTTTGGGGCTACATATCTGTATCTTTGTATCTGGTACCTCAGACAGTGATTTGGCAGCTCAAGCAACTCTCTCATTTCCTCCATATGGCATGTTCTCCATATTCTGCCTTCTTGACCATCACCTTTGAAAAGACCCTAAAAATCAATCATGCATGAATATGTGCACATATATACCCCAAAGTAGAGAACCCCAAATTCAACCTTTATCCCCAAATGGAGCTGATCAACTCCATCTTGGATCAACTACCATCTTGGATCAAGAAACAATTCTGATGAGGCAGCTAAATAAGATTAGCAGTAACTCCTAGTCGTTGCAACTTACAACACACCAGACTCTATAATATATAGATATATACCTATAGGTATAGATATAAATATAGATATAGATATAATTTCATCCCACACCATGGCCCATTATACAGATGAAAAAATGAAAGTTCAACACCAAAAACTTGCTGTACTGGTCGCTTTGCCATCCTACGATAAAATACCCAAGACCCACAACTTGAGGTAGCAAAGGTTTATGTTGGTTCATATTGTCAGTCCATGGCTGTCTGACTCTGAGGCAGAAACAGCAGGACAGAAGGACTTTGGGGGGAACTCTTCCCCACACACACACACACTGCAGCTAGGAATCAGAGAGAAGGCGGAGCCACAGACAAGCCCTCACCCCTGCAAGTCCTGCCTCGGTGACCCATCTTTCCAGGCAGGCCCCACCTCCTGGCGGTGTATGAGCTTATCAGTAAATGAACCCACTTTGTGCCCTTAAACAAGGATGAGGATAGCTGCAAGGTCACTGCCCGACTGCTGGGCCCTACTCTGTCCACCTTTTCCTCTGAGGGCTTCCAGCTGTATCATTTGGCCATATACACCATACCTGTGAATGGCACAGCCTTTCTGGGTTCCATGCATCATCACATCTAAGGGGTGCTGGGACCCCCAGGGACCTCCCCACATAGGCTTTGCAGGGTTAGCTGTGACCAGTGGCCTCACTGGAGAACTTGGAACTCTGATCCCAACACAGACATTAACTCCAAGCCCCCTCTTGTGGCCATGCAGAACTCTTGTGTGACCAGAACTCTAACCAGATCTACAGAGAGCAGGGCTATTGTGTGGGACAGCTGTGTGGATCTAAGACAGTGGCAAAAAAGCATACAGACTTTCCCATCTGGCTCACTCACAGGACTGACATTTTTATATATAAATCTGTTGTCAAAATCTATGAGTCTAATTGTGAACGTAATACATATTCATTGTCAAAGACTGGAAAACATAACAAAATACATTTTTTAAAAAAAACCCACTCCACTGGACACCCACCACGCAAAGGTAAGTAAAGCTAAGATCATGCCATCATTCTTACTAGTCAGTCTCGTTTTCTTGAATATGTAGCTGTGTCCCTCATGAGACAGAATTTTATAATTTTTTGTTAGCAAGAAAATCTGTAAGTTAAAAGTTGCCAGCCACTTTCATGTCTAACAAGTCATTTTGGGACACAATTCTCTTTTTTTGTTCTGGGAACCATCATATGGGCAGAGTCTCTTCTAGCTCTGCAGATTGAAGGCAGCAGCATCCAACATCCAGAGGCAAGAATGTCAGTCATGAGCAAAATGCTTCTTGACAAAGGCTTCCTTTATGTTTTGTTTTGTTTTGTTTTGTTTTGTTTTGTTTTGTTTTGTTTTGTTTTTTTGGGGGGTGCGCTGGCTCAGGCTGCCTTAAGAGTGGGTCTGGTAATGCGGGAGGAGGTGGGTTTCCAGCCACACTATCCTGTGCTTTACTGCATTTGCATGAGCAGCCACTTAAACAACTGAGCAAACAGGCAGGCCCCCAAGAAAGTCTACCTGTCTCTTGCCACAGGTACCAAAGCCAGACATCTCTGCAGAATACTGAGCCAACTGGAGGCAAGAAAGCCTCCTAGGTACAAAGCAATCAAGAACCCCAACTTCATCTCCTTAGGTTTCCTGTTTCTGACATTTCTGGTGACTGCAGGCAATGTTATGCAGGAGTCTGGACTCCCAAATTGTTGCTGGTAGAGGTGGAGTTGTGAACAGGGCACGTGGCTGGGACCGGAACCCTCTGCCTCACAGCCACTGATGCCCTGCTGGCAGAAACAGTGTGCATAACCACAGACTACAAAGCCCTGGAGATCATTGGCATAAAGCAATAAGAAGAGCCCTCTTCCTGGCATCTGAGAACTGCCCCCTGAGCAGTTGCCACAGTGGGCAGGGACAGCTCAAGGCTGGGTGACCACTGCTCTCCCCGGACACCAGCATGGTGGGGCAGCAGGTGCACCCCATGGTTGGCCTGGCAGACTCTCAGTACCCTCTCTCTGGGGCACTCAGGAGGACGGAGCCCTGAGTCAGAATAAACTGGAACAAAGGGGCCTAAACTCTGCCACAGGAGCTCACCACCAGGAAAGAAAGCAGGACCTGTTAGTGCAGAGGACTCCATGCACACCACCACCATGACAGAGGACAGGGGTGGCCCGGGCCATCCCTGTCTGTGCTGTCCCCACTGGTCAAGCTGTGTATCTCTGGGGCCAGGGAGAAAAAGCAGTGGTCAGTTCTTTGGAAACACGTAACCATACCTCACGCTGCAAGTAGAGAAAGTGAAAGACACAACCGTCCCAAGAACACAAACAGAATTTGCCACAACCTGGAACTCAGTTCTATAGTGCTGTATGTTTCTCCCCACATAACATCATACACCAAGCATTTTGCAGTGACATTAAATGTATATGAAAGCATAATAAAAATGGCAAAAATAGCTAACATGTAGCGCTTGGACAGTGCTTACCATGTACCGTTAGCCAGTAATGCAGATGAAGAAACTGAGGCACAAGATCGTGTTATCTGTCCAATGGCATACGGCCCGCAAAGGGAAAAGCTAGTAGTAGTGAGACCCAAGTAGTGTGATTGTAGTGGTTTTTCTCAGTTTTGTGTACGCAGAAGTAATCATTTTCCTAGAGTTGAGACTATCCTATAGTCAATTTAATCATTTTCCTATTTTTTTCAATGTCAGAAATATGTAATTATAAACATTCTAATATGTAACACTTTGAAAGTAAATTAAATTTTTATACTAAGTGTAGAACTTTTTGTTTAACTCCATTGCTTTTAGTTTAGAGCTGTGGGGCTTGGGAGATCTTGGTTCTCCAGCTCCAATTTTCCACCTCCCCTAGCAGTGTTCTTCAGCTTTAAGTAGCCTGTACTTATCAAATACTTTACTTAAAACTTGCTATGACAAAAAAAAAAAAACTTCCTCTGACAGGTGCCTGGACACGCCCAGTGGCTCGCTAACTGTCCCTTTCACCGGCACATCACTCTCTCTTCATGCCTGACCGCCGCCTTCCAGTTTCTCCACCACAGGATGCCCTCTGGGCCGCAGGGCCTTTGCACGTTCTTCTTCCCCTCCCACCATCCCCTCCCTCCCCTGGCAATCCTCCAGCAGTGCCTGGCTTCTCCACTACAGGATGTGTCCTCTCTTACACACTCATAGAGCACTGTGTTCTTTCAAGTGGAAAATCTAAGCATTGGGTGATGGAGTTTTCTGATCTCCTCAGCCACAGGGCTTGTGCTTGTTTTCCTGCCATGTTATCCCTGATGCCCAGTGCTGCACTTGACCATGGTGAAATACAGTAAGGACTGGGTGGGTGGATATGTGGATAAACAAAGGATAGATGAATGGGTGGGTGAATACGTGGGTGGGTGGGTGGGTGGATGGAAGAGTGGAAGGATAGGTGGACAAATGGATACAGCACCCTAATGTGCAGCAACAGATCCAGGACCTCTGTCTTGATGCATGCATGGATCTATCGCCCTCCTGAGGACAGAGCTGCACTGAGACACAGGGCTGACCTGCCTGGCTCTTCTCTTAGCCACAGGGTATTGCTACTCAGTCTGCTGGCTGCCACTGAGACCCAACTGCACTGTCACTGACCTCCTGCCCTCCCTCCTTCTCCTAGGTAGCCTTATTCCATTTCCACATATAGCCTAATTGGTCACAAGACTTCAGGATGAAGTCCAGGCTCCTAACCCTAAACTTAAAGGTCCTTCCCCTCCAGTTCTTGCTTGCTTTCTCCCCATCTTCTCCTGCCTCCGCAGGCCAGCACAACCACCCACACACATCCAGGGAGCCCTGAATCACTAGAAGTCTCCGCGCACAGTGTGCCACACTCACACCTTTCCACCTTTGTTCTGTCCCTTACAGTGCAAACCTCCCTCCTGTGTGACAAACTCCTGCACATTCTTCAAAGTCCAATGCAAAAGTCATCTCCTCTTTGGGGGTCTCCCTGTCTCCTTTGCTTGTGCACCAAAGAGAAAGTTAATTTTTCCTTCTCTTGTTTCTTTTATTTTTGCTGTTTTCTGCTTGTTTTGTTTTCATCTTTGATGTGTCAGGTTCCCTGGCTCAACAAAAAAGCCAGCACTGGCACAAGGGGCTCAGGCAACTGTCCTTCAGGAAGGGCAGGCGCACGAGAGAGGTCCGATCCCTGGGCTGCAGCTCTAGGTGGTCCTTGGCGTGTATGTGTGTGCATGAGCATGCGTGCGCAGATGTGCACTGCATCCACGTGAGCTCATGTACATGTGTGCTTGCATGTGCATGTGCCCTGTGTATGTATGCATGTGCACTGTGCCTGTGTACATGTATGTGTGTGTGTTGTGCACTGTGCAAGTGCCTATGTCTGCATGTGTGCACGTGTGTGTGTGTAGCTCAGAGCAGACTGGAAAGAGAAGCCCCAGCTGGTCAGAAAAGAAACACTGCTACTCAAAGCTTCACCAAACAGAAGACACTACCACCATCCTTGGCGCGAAACTGGGGTCACTGTAGCTACTCTCTAAGCGTGTTTTCCCATTAGCCTGACACAATGATGAAATGGGTCCTGCAGAGAAATCCTGCATGGAAGGTTAAAATGAGACTATCAGGGCCAGTCAAATAGCTCAGTGTGTTAAAGCTCCTGCAAGCAGGCGCAGAGGCCAGGGGTTCAGGTCCCTGGCCTACCACCCCCGGAGTGCTCTGAGATGGCAATTGAGACTGGGCGTGGTGGAGCGAGTCTATAATCCCAGCTCTTGGGAGACTGTAAACAGGCGGATCACTACGAGTCCCATCTAGTAGCAAGACCCTGAACACCTGTAGACCCTTCCCTAAAATACAAAAAAATAAAAAATAAAATGAGACTGTGGCCAGGGTATAGCAGCAGGTGTCAGCACAGAAGGAGCGGTGGGTTTTGTCTCAGGGACACACACATTCCCCAGGGAGACACAGGACAGTGAGAAGAGACCCAAGTGAGGATCCCGGAGGCAGAGACAGTGCAAAGCGTGGCAGAGGAAGCGCTGGTGTCTCCAGTGGGGACCCCGCCATCCGAGTGGGCAGAGACTGGGGAAGAGGGAGAGCAGCTGTAAGGACATGCTTGCACAAGCGCAGAGGGCTGTGGTGGGCTGAGGAGGTCGGCAGCCAGGAGCAGACAGCAGGTGGACTCCGACAGGCGTGGACGACCGACCCAAGGGAGCTTAGGGTCACCAAGGATTTTCCCTCCAAGACAAGGTGTTCTTGAGGACTAAAAGCAGATGGAAATGAGCCCATCTATTCAGAGAGGTGGGGACGAGGAGGGAAGGGAAGGTGGATGGAGGTGTCCGAGGGAACAAGGACCCAGAGTCCGGCAAGGGCAAGGCCCCCCAACCTGCAGCTTGGGGCCCCAAGGTCGCGCGTAGGACACGACCCAGAAGCGCAACAGAGCCGGCGCCTCCCGAGCCCAGCGCAGCGCGTGACGACGGCGCTCTCTGCCGGCTACGAGCGGCGTCGCAGGGCGCGGAGCCCGTGCCCGGAAGAACCGGGAGGAGAGCGGGGTCTGCGAAGACGACGGGGTAGAGGGCACAGACGCTGCCCTGCCCTGCATGTTGCCTTTGGTGAGGGGCAAAAATCAAACAGCCAAGTGAGCTGGATGGATTATCCAAGCAATCGCTATGCCCGCCACACAGAAAGGCCCTCGACCCGGGCCGCCCCGCCGCGGAGTCGGATCCGGCGGGACCTGGGGACCTGGAGGACCCGGGAAACCTGATGGGACCTGGCGGGACCCGGCCTGCCCGGCGTGGACGGCGCCTGCCTCCCGGGGCGGGGGCGGGGTGGCCGCGGGCTGCGGCTGCGAGCGGTGCCTTGGGCTGCGCAATGCTGCCATCTGCCGTCCGCGGGCCTCGGGAGCGGGAGCGGGATGCGTGGGGTCCCGGTTGCTGATTTTGAATTTTTCCACCTTAAAATAATACGTAAGCCCCTAGACAGAGAAAGACTCTCACAGACAAATGAAATGAAATGTGCAATGAGCTCATAGACAAAGCACTTATAACGGGACCTCTGGGGTCAGAACAGCGTGAGCGGCGCCTCGGGGTCCAAGGTCGCGCACTGGGTCACAGAAGTGCACGGGAAGGGGTTGGTGTGGAAGTGTGTTTGCTTCTCTGGGCTGTCATTCTTCAGCTGTAACATCACGATAAAGCTGGCCCCTCAGGACTGCTGTGGGGATCAGAGAGGATAATCCTTAGAGCGTGGACAAGCTTAAAGCTTCTTGTGTCCCCAAATGTGATCAAGTGTGAACCCTTGCTCTAAAGATGAAGCAAGACCGCTGCCCGCTAAGTCTCCAGAACAAGGGACAACTGTAGCATCTTGATGCCATTGTTCAGATCCTGTTCCAAGCGCTTTTTGTTTCTTTGTTTCGTTTCAGTTTTTATTGCTGTCAATTCAGGATAAAACGTTGCATAAATCCAATATGTTCTAGAAATATATGTTATGGCTTTCCAGTACATAACATTGTTTTTTCAGCTTTTAAGAAGCGGCTTCCCTTAATATTTGAAGCATGCCTCCCCCCAGATGAAGTTGGCTGAAATTTAGCTGTTTTTTACGCCTCTCGGGTAAGCTTCATATTGTTTGGGACAGAGTTATATTGTACTTCATTGTGTACAAAGTACAGAAGTGCCTCAGGGTGATGGCATCCTGCTTAATTCAGCATTTTAGTAGCCCCTCCCCCAGGAATTGGACTTTCCAAGGTGTTGCTTGTAGTCAACACCTGTCTCAGACTATTACATGATGCAATGAGGTCTTTCAAGAAAGACCACACACGTAATTTTTAGTTTAGTTACAATTACATGATTATAATCATTCTATGTTATTAGTTGTCGTTACTTTACTGTATCTAAATTATAAGTCAAATCTTCTCATAGGTGTGTAGGCATAGAAAGAGGACACAATATATAGAGTTCCATACAGCCTTCAGTTCGGGGCATTCGGTGGTGATCTTGAACGTACTCTGAAGAAATAAGAACATAAGTGGGGTACTGTATGTAAGAGAAAATAGAGGTTGATAGAGGCTAATTTGCCCAAATTCACAAAGCAAATAGGTGATAAAATTAATTTGGAAGTGGATAATCAGTAAGTTTAGGGAAAAGCCAGCCTTAGGCATAGGAAGGAAAAGAATTGTTATGGTTTATATCAGAAATGTCTCCCAAAGGCCTCAGATACTCATAGGCAGGACTTTTTAAAGGTGACCAAGTTATGGGGACAATACAGCTAACTTCAGTTAGGAGGTGGGGCTAGTTGGGGGGCATCCCTGGGGGAGCCGCCCGAAAGGGTGTATTTCCCTTCCTGGTTTCCCCTTCTTTCTCTGCTTCCAGGCTGCCTCGTGTGCACACCTTTCCTTTCCTAGTCCCTGCACCATGCTGTTTCTGTTTAAGGTTGCCAAGCATGGACCGAAACTTCTGAGCCAGGCACTAACATAAACCACTCTCCTTTAAGCTGTGCACGTCGGGCGTCATGTCTCGGCAATCAGAAAAGTGACTGAGAGATTTTAGTACTAGAGAAGTGGGGTCATCCTGTGACTCCCTGACTATGCAGTTTAGGAGCCTTTGGAACTCATTTGCAAGGAGAGTTTGGAAAGGTTTGGAGATGGCAGCTAGAGAAGCTGTAGAACACTGATGCTGAACTTGATGGGGATTCTAATTAGAGCTCAGAAGATCAGAGTGCTCACAGAAATGCAGACAGTAAAGGTCAGGATCAGGAGGCTTCATTTGGGAACAAGGTCTCATTTGGCAGTTGGATGCAAGACCATATGCGTTAGGGGCCAGGGAGATGGCTCAGTAGAATAAGCACTTGCCTGGCAAGTATAAGGGCCTGAGTTCAATCCCGGTTCTGAAAAAAAAAACAAAAAGACCATATGTGTTATACTCAGGCAAAAAAATTATCTACATTATCTCTCATCTTCTGAGAGATTAATCTGGCAGAGGGAATTTCAAGGCTGTCCAATGTTCAGGCCATAGCAGGGACACTGCTTGTTGCTTTTAGTAAGATCTACTGTCAGAAGCAGGAGCAAAGAGTCAAGTTAAATAATTTGAATTTTCTCTGGTAACCAGAAAGGGAGCATGTGTGAAATAGGGGCCTGTAAACTTTTGGTCAATGAAAACTTAGTTGCTGAAAATTTACATTTTTAGTTATATAGATCTTGCTTTAACTTGGTCTTAACCATCCAGCAGAAAAGTATAACCACAAGGTATAAAAATAAAGCTATATTAATACACTGAGGCTAGTTGTGCTGGTAACTCACTACTGTTATGGACTATGTGGACTATATTGAGTTATTTTGCTGAATCCAAGCACCTACAGTATTTGGACTGGCATCAAGTATGAAAATATCCTGTAAAGGCTTCTCCAAATACAGCTTCTCTAACAGCATTGGAACACCCAACTCTGACAAAATAAAACAAAAAAGGGATATAAAGGACCATTTTGTAGTGAATATATATATATATATAGAGAGAGAGAGAGAGAGAGAGAGAGAAGGTAGTTAGGATAGATATACAGTTACATTCTCTTAGGTCAATGAGAAGAAAGGTTTGTACTAATATTGTTTAGACAAGATATCATGTCTGCATCTTGTCCTCTGAATAACTACTCAATAACTACAATATGTAATGTATTAATTATTGTAACTGCCCTCCTAACCTGTTTTGAAACTGTTTCATTGCTATTTTATCTTTTTTCTCATTAAAATGAATAAAAATTTTTAAAAATTAATTGCTGAAAAGATTAGCAAAAAAAAAAAAAAAAAACAAGTACCTTGCATCCAGACAATAGAAAGCATAGTTTTCTTCTAACCCTGGAAACAATAGGACTCCACCCTTCAAACACTCAAAGGTTCAAAAGTGAAAGACTTTAACCACTAAGAAGAATATATGCAGTGTATTATTTGTTGAAACTGTACTTTCGATTTGATTTGAAACTGTCTCATTGCTATCTGTTTATCAATAAAACTTTGAAAAGAAAAAAAAAAAGGGAAAAAAAAAGTGAAAGACTTTGCTTTGAGAGGGGAGGCCCAGGGCGCCCTGCTTGTGAATTGGGTTCCTAGGATTTGTTTCACATTGTTCAGTCATGCAGGCACTCAGAAGCCTCTCAGCCATTTTTTCAAGGCAGAACTTGGTGTCATCCATGTGGTTCTGGTTTTACAAGCCTGCAGAATGATAACATTGTTGGGTCAGCAAGGCTTCCACACAGATTCCAGAAGAAGATCTAGGAAGCCAGGCCTTGCAAGTCAGTGTGAGAAGCTGGGAGAGTGAAACTGAAAGTGAAGTAGAGACCCAGGAGGTTAGAAAAGCCAGGACCATGGAATATGTGCTAAGGAAAGCCACAGGCAGTGAGCAAAGCTACCCCAAGGAAGAGCCCATAATAGCTGAAGCCAGAAAGCTGCAGGGTGCTCTTGCCCAAGCTCTTTAGAGTTTACTTCTTTGGTTTGGGTTCTGGACACTGAGGTACAGGATTTAATTTGCAAGGTTTCAGTCTTGCTTTTATCCCGTGCATTCTACTCCCCTACTCCCCTCTTTTGGAATGGGAACACTTGCCCTATGCCATTTTTTGTTGGAAGTGTTTAACATTCCTTTTATTTTCACAAGGGCTCATAGCTAAGAGTTTTCCTTGTGTCTCAGTGGAGACTTTGGATTTCCATAATATGGAAACTGTTGGGAATTTGGCAACTCTTAGAGATGAAATAAATTTATTTGATATAATGACATGTGCATGAGTCTTGGAGAGCAGGGGCAGAATGTTACAGTATAAAACAAAAGTGTCTATCAAAGGCTTCACGCACTCACACAAAAGGCTTTGGGAAGATGAGTGGACCCTGGAGGGGCTATAACTAACTTGCTATTAGGAGGTGGGGTCTGTTTGAAAGACGTGGCCACAGGGGCAATACCAAGAAGGGTGTAGCTGCCTTCCCAGCTGCTTCTTTTCTTCTCTTGTTTCCTGGCCCCCATGATGTGAGTGGCTTTCCTCTGTCCAGGTTCTTCTATCATACCCCATGTTGACAGAGGCAGTGGACATCCAGGGCTAACATACAAGCTCGTCTCACCACATTCAACCCATCACACTTCCCCTACAGTGGGCCCCACCCATGAGACCCAGGCTCTCCACCAGCAATGTAAAATTATTCTAGAACTGAAAGCATAACAATGAAGAGTATAAAGTATAAGAACATTTTTAGTTTCACTATCAAAACCACATGAAATATGCAGAGTACCAAAGAGCAGAGGTGTTTGTTTTCATTAATTCATCCCCTCAAATTCATTTAAATGATAAAAGGAAATAAGAACTCTTAAAATGTAGGGCAGATTTCATTTTTCTGATCTCCTCAACCTTAATTTGAAACTTGTAAAGAAAAGGGAAAAGCCTTCTCCACTCCAGATCAGACTGAAAATGTTGGCAGGGCTGGGTTTCTACTCACTCTGGTGACCTAAGAGAAGAGCCAGTTGTGGAGGATGATCCAGCCCTTCAGAACTCTGTGAAAGCCACAGCACTGGGGAACCCTGAGATGTTAAGCTGAACTGAGTTACAGGTCCAACCCCTAGATATTCCATAGCCCCTCCCCACATATCACAACCACACCTCCCAGTAGCAGTTCTATACTTATTTATCATGCACATTATTTGTTTAATGTCTCTAGTAGTCAAGAATTCTCCATAGAAACAGAAGTTACAGGAGATAAATAAACAGACAAATAACAGAGACAGATGAGAGACAGAAAAGATTTTTTTGGGGGGGGACCACAAAAAAAATTTTTTTTGTATTAGGGAGTAGAAAAGAAAGTAGTCCCCATACTGGGCTCTATTCAGTGGCAGCTTCTTGTTCTGTAAGGTTAAGAAGACTTTGAGGAAATAAAACTTGTTTGGAAAATTCCAGGTGTAGTTGCTTTGTATGTTGTGATGGGTAGAAGGGATGAAGTGAAGTGTGAAGGCCCCTCACACCCTCCATCTGGCCTCAGACTATGTCCTGGAACCCTGGGGTGGAGAAAGTGCCACTTTCATTCCTGTTTCTTGGGATTGTTGACAGCCACATAATGATAGAGAATGACAAGCAAGAAGAGTGACATGCCTAGCATGTAGGCGAATATGGCGAGCTGCACGTCGGTGATCATCCTGACCAGCTCCACCGAGCTAAGCCATGGACTCCACATGGCCTGTGCACAAGCACCAACTAGAAAAGATTGATTTATTTAAAGCACTCAGGAGGGCCTCAAGGAAAGCCAACATTTTGGCCCTAGCCTTCCAAGGTCAATTAAGACTCAGGACATATGAGAACTTGTACTGTAATGTCGTGTAACTGGGCAGTGTCCCAAATTTTCTGATCAAGGAGATTATAGGGCCAAAGAGGAAAGTGATCAATGATGTAGTGTGCCTAAGGAGAGTCACATGGAGAGAAAACATTCTCTCAGGCTTTCATAGAGAGCACATTGGTCAAGCAATGGCTGTGACTCATCCACATGGCTGACACTGACAAAGGTTCTACAATCTGAGGTATAGGATCTCAGGAAAAATCATGAGGGGATTTCACTGACCTTCTCAGATCCAAAAGCTACAACTCTTGTTGTATAGGTCTTGCTTTATCTTGGTCTTAACCATCCAACAGAAAAGTACAAAAACAAAGTATAAGAAATAAAGCCCTGGTGTTATGTTGAGCTGTAGGGGACTCAGGTCAACAATTTCTGACACTGCCAGTCAAGAGGAAGACCCAATTCTATTATGGACTACTGGACTCTTTTAAAATATTTTGCTGAGTTAACATACCTATAGTATTCAAATAACTGAATTAAACAAAAAAGGGTACAGATGAATGTTCATTTTGTATCTGTGTATTCAAAATGGTTGGATAGATATATAGTTACATTCTCTTAATGAATAGAGGGATTTGTTCTAATAGTGTTTATAAATAGGATATCATGTCCGCATCTTGTACAGCAAATAACCACTAGGAAGAGAGTATGCAATGTGAGCAAATAACCACTAGGAAGAGAGTATGCAATGTGTTAATTATTGAAACTGTCATACCAATTTGATTTGAAACCATCTCGTTGCTATTTGCCTCTCAATAAAATTATGGAAAAATAAAATAAAATAAAGCACTCAGACATCAGCCCTCGGGTGTCCTCTGATTCCACCCTTTTGTTCTCTCCAATTAGTTGAGGACCACATCTAGTTTCATGACAGAATAAAGAGAGGCCATCTGCTCTGCACACGCTATCAGGTCTTCTTTCTATCTCACACAAACACCTTCACAGACACTCTTCGGATAACACTTGACCAGATAGATACCTGGGCACCCTGGGACCTAGGCATGTTGACACATGAGATTAACCATCCCAATATCCGCTGCCCCTACCCAACTGAAGTTTGCCAAGCCACTAACTTGTTCTCTCTGATGCAAAATGTAGTCCCACAATGTGACCTAATAGCCCCGTGTAAAGAAGATGCTGCATAAATGTGTGTAGAGTGAGCGAGGCACGCGAGCACCCGACTGCAGCCTTGCTCGCCCAAGTGTAAAATAACAATCCTGCTGTGAACTGCCTCTGAAGTTTCAAGATCCATCAAGATTGATCTGGCAGGTCCCCACCAGAAACAGTGATGGGATATGAGGAAACAGAAGCCAGGAGTAGAGTGAAGGCACTGAGGAATGCCAGGGAGCCCGCCATAGACCCGTTGAAACATTTGCAAGGCCTGAGAGCACTTCAAATGTTCTAATAGCCACAGCTCCACATAGAAGCCAGTAAAATTAATTTTAGTCATCCAGTTTATATTACTATAAATGTAAGTTATAATTTCTAATGAAATTATTTCACTCAATATAGTCAGAACATGATTTGAATACATACCTCCGTGTGTGTGTGTGTGTGTGTGTGTGTGTGTGTGTGTGTGTACTAGAGATTGGACCCAATACCTTTGCTGTAAGCTACAACCCCAACCATTTTTGTGTTTTATTATGGGACAGAGTCTCACTAAGTCACTGCGTTGCTCAGGCTATCAGGCTGAAATCAAACTTGTGATCCTCCTGCCTGAACCTCCCAGATTGTTGGGATTACAGATGTCACCACCATACCCAGCTTCAATATAAAAAGTGCTGTATTAATGGATGCTTCCCTCTTTGGCACTAAGCCTTTGACGTTCACACTTGGAGCACAGCTCAGCTTGGACCACTGTATCCCAAGATCGATAGCACCCTGAATACACTTGATCTGGCCAGTCTCAGAAGCTAAGCAGAGATGGGCTGGCCAGTACATGGATGGGAGTCCAAGGACCTGGTGGCCACATCTGCCTCATGGTCAGTGCAGGAGCAGGGACAGCAACACACCCGACTCCTTTCAGCAAGGACACATGGTGCCCTCTCCTGTGCTGATACTAAATGAAACAGACTTGGATTTCAGCAAGATTTAGCCTTTGTCCCTGTGTCTTCTCTATTTTGAGAATAAATTAAGAACCAGCAGCGTCACCACATACGTGAAAGCTATGAAGCCAGATAAGGCCAAAATTCAGGATTTTCTCTGCTTTTTTACAAATGATGAGGGACCGGCCAGATAGCTCAGTGGAGTAACGCGCCTGCTTAGGCAGAGTACAGCAGCTGGGCTTCGATCCCAGGTATGCTGTGCCAGCCCCACCCCTGAGGCATGCTGAGATGGCAATTGAGACTGGGCATGGTGGCACGTGCCTGTAATCCCAGTCCTTGGGAGGCTGAAAACAGGCAGATCACTATGAGTCCGATCTACATAGTGAGACCCTCTAGACCCCATACTAAATACAAAAAAAAAGAAGAAAAAAAAAATGATGAGACTTGGGGCCTGACACTAAGTGTCCCCAAGTGCAGTGACTTTGCACATGAGGCAGAGCTCTGTAGGGAGATACCCCTGAGTGCAGTGAAAGCCAGAACTCTGCACTTTGTCCACAGCATCATTCAAGATTTCAGACTTAACATGAGGAATGAAAAGAAATTCCCAGGCACCTGGCAAGGAAATTTGTCCTCCAGAGGCCACCATAGAGGAGATTTCATGATTATCATCCAAGGAGGGAGTCTGTGGTGTTGTTCAGTCCCTTGTATGGGCTTCTGGGCCAGCCAGACCCAAGACATGTGCAAAGCAAACAAACTGCTGTCCATAGAATCCAAGGCACTTCTCATTTGGCATGACCAAATGATACACACCCTTTACTCTCTGCCACTCTGGAATTATGCTAAAGCTCAAAGAGATGTGGTCTGGGACACCCACAGCCTTGCCATCTCCTGGAATGATGCCAGGATTTGGGCCTATTAGGAAGATGGCCACAAACCTCAGGGCCTGACCCCTGCTGCAGATCCTCTTCCCCCTGCCTGCTTTCCCACCACCTGCTCACCTTCAAATCTTCCTTAAAAGTAGCTTCCAAATGTCACCAGCACTTAGAAATCAGCCATACTCTCATATTCTGTAATTTGTACATTGTCTGACACCAACCTCTCCCAAATGTTGTCAGAAGCCCAAATCCATCCATGATCTGTCAGCTTGTATTTCTCAGAAAAGTAACAGAAGAAAAAGAAAGAGCTCAAGTGGGTTTTCTGCTACCAGAGTGTCTTTAGAAATCTGTTAATGATGTATCCAGCGCCTTCTCCCCCACTGTTGGTGCCAGCCGGCAGACCTGGACTCACAGCATACTTGCCAGCATCTATGTCATTTTATTCTGCACAATAAAGCCTGGCTGTTTTCTTCTCCAAGAGGAAAAAGAGTTTTGGGCACATTGTAAATTATCTACATGAGATGAAATCTGTATGGTGCTTCCTGCTGAAACGGGATCAAAGGGAAAGTGACTGAAGTGTGCACTCTTCTCAGGCCCTGCTGGGTAGTCACAGGCTCGCAGGACCCCTGGGGAGGGCAAACTTAAGGAAGTAGGTATAAGAGAAGAAGACAGAGGTGAATGTAAAGAAGGCAGAGAAAAGGAGAGAGAGACATTCCTGTGGCCTGTTGGCAGGGAGAAGACACTTGCTGGGCCCCTATGGGGCAGACAAGAGGAGTCACTGGGGCTGTCCTGCTTGAGGAAGGGCTTACTGCCCAGCGGCAGGAATGTGGCCTCCAGATGTGAGCTCGGGGTCCTGTGCTGCAGGAGCTGCCTCAGATGCTGATGCCAAGAGGTGCTTGTGGACAATCCCATCTGGTGACCAAGAGGCAAGGACGTCAAGGGCTATCACCTCGGACACACAAGGGGATGACTCCATGGTTATGCAGGACTCCCAGGTTGTGGTGCTCTGCACTGCAGCTCAGCTTGTCCCTCTGTCATGTCTTCTTTCTGTTCACAGGAAGCAATCTCTAATAAAGGACTTGTAATTGCACCACAAATTCCATGTCAGGCTCAGCTTCCAATAACCCAAACTCCAATGACCTAATCTTGGTTTTACTGAGTATTTTACCTACATTACTCCTTGTAATCTGCATGATTGTGTGATATGGGCAAAAACTGAAGTATAGATATAGTGATAGAGACAGACAGAAATATTAGTCTGTTTTCAATTGCTATAACAGAGTATCTGAGACTGGAAAGTTTATAAAGAATTTTAATTTTTCCACTTCTGAAGAGTGTGAAGTCTAAGGTCAAAGGGCTGCAACTGGTAAAGATCTGCTTGCTCTTGGGGCCTTTCTGAAAAGTCCACAGGTGGTTCAAGGCATCATATGGAGAAATGGAATAAGAATGCTAGGCAGAGCTCATGTCTACAACAAAGCCACACTCTTAATAACTAATTCATGAATGGGTTAATACATCATGGTACTTGATACATTGTGTCAACTTGACATGCCAGAAGCTTGGCTAGATGGGATCTGGTGGTTCAGGGCTGTGGGGGCCCACCCCAGAGTGACTCAGTACAAAAAGTGTATACAGCGAGGAGCTGAGGAAGGCTTCTGCACCCCACTTCCCTGGAGAAGTCCCATTCTTTGTCATGCTGCTTTTCAGCTCTGCCACTTCGGAGGAGCTTGATCTTCCTGTTGGAGCACTGGTCTTCACAGTCAGCATAGAAGGAAGAAAGAGGCTTGATGGATGCCACAGCTGCTGCTCCTCCTCTGCTCTTCATTGTTTTCTGCAGCCATGAACTGCTGCCATTTGCCTTGGAGCCAGCCAACTATGGACTGAAACCTCCACAAGCTGTGAGCTAAATAAACCTTTCCTTCCTTCATTTTGAGTGTTGGGTATTTGTCCCAGCAATGAGTAAAAAGAAACCAAGATATGCATTAAGTGGGGTAGAGCCCTCCCGCCTCAATCCCTTCCCAAGTTCATGCCTCCAGACACTACTAAACACATGACCTTTGGGAATCTAAGGAACAAGTGTTCAAACCACAGAAAGTTCTCTTTCACAAGTGAGGAAACCAAAGCTCTCTGATGTCAGTAATGTGGCCTTGGGCCACAAGGTCACACTTGGGGTTGAGCTCAGGCATCGCAGCACCCGTGCATGCTGCATCCTTTCTTCTGCAGCCTACCTGCTGGAGGTACCAGAAAGGAGACCCTTGAAAATGACAGCAAATATGGCAAGAGCTGCAGAGTTACCTGCTGGTGAGATGTCAGGGTTCATGGATGGTCTCCTACCACTTGGCCAGCTGCTGGCTCTATTGTCTGCCTTCAAAAATTGGAGAGTAAAGGTAATATCTAAATGCTGCAAAAGATGTCACCCTCACTTCATGTGGGGGCCTGGAGTAAGTCATCCCCCTGGCTAAGCTCTTCCACCACTGACTGTACAGACTGCCTCTTTCTAGGCCGCCCCAGATCCGGGATAATTCAGGAAGAGAAAGAGGTTGAGTCGAGCACCAGGCACCAGGTTGGGAGGGTATTTTAAGATGGGACAATCGCAATAGTTGATTCACTTTATAGATTTTCATCTGCAAGTTCAACGCCCCCAAAGCTGTTTATTTCTTCCTAGTAATGTTGCCCATAATTGAGATAAAGTAGATAATAGCCTTTTAGTAATTGTCTAGTAGTAAAAATAGCTATTCTTTACATAGACATTGTTAATACAGAGATTTGTTAAAAGCCAAAATAGAGTTCTTCATTAAGCAGCATCATTAAGTACTAGACTCTAAAATATAATACACAATTAGGTGAGTTTTTTAATAAAAAAAATAAATAAAATCATTTGAAACTTAATTTCACTAGGCCTCCAAAGAGTGCTTTATCTAGTGCAGCTTCCCTGGGGTGGGCTGGCAGCAGCCTGGCTCTCACCCTGATCTCACCTCTCCAAGGATACCCTGGTACATGTTTTGACTTCACCAGGCCTAGTATTCATAAGTCTGACCATTCTGTCCAGTGCAGGAATCCATGTTGGCAGTAAGACCATTGGAGCCAAAGGCAACTGAGAATCAGCTGACGTGGGAGGCGTTCCCTGTGCTTCTCTTCTTGACTGAAGTCAAGGTACCAGCTTCCATTTGTCAAGGTATCACCCACTCACAGACCAGGAAGAAAAGAGCATTCTTACCACTGGGAGGGACACTGACACAAGACAAGCTTGCATAAGCAAACCTGAGAAAAACAACTCTTATCTGGCATTAGTTCCCCATAGACTTCCCTTCACTTTCCCATCATTTAGCATCCCCTGATGTCTAAAGCCCTTTTCCTTTTTTACCACTTACCAGTCTGATTATTTTGAAGAGGATGTCCAAAAATCCCATATTTTCTCATTAATTTTAATAAGATAATAGAACAGAAAATGTTAAAATGATATTTTTATCAAATTTACAAATACAAGAATCATCTGGTTGAAATGACACCACGAAAGCAACACTGGGATAGCCAGTACATAAACAAACACACTGCCCAGGTGACATTCAGGGTAAACTATATTGGAAATACCCCTGACTCAATGTGTCAGTGCAGATAAAAATCACCCAGACATCCAGCATTCTCCACAAGGCCTTTTACTTCTGCAGAAAGAGGAAAGCAGGGGGTAGTGGGTGCATCCAGTGGTGGGCAAGCAGGATTTTAAGCCCTAACCATGGGAAGTAACTGAATTTTCTCCATTGGCTGAGTAGAAGGTTCATAGTCTATCCTGATTAGCTAGTTTAAGCAGCAGGAAGGGTGGGTGTGAGGAGTTTTTGAGAAGGATCCTTAAGGAAGGAAAAAGGGTGTGGGAAGAAAAGGCCCTTGGCTATTAATAAGCTGTATTAATAGCTATAGGTAGTCTATAGCTATGGTCCCAGAATTTCAACTGAGAAGGCATTTCCCACAATTCCAGTGTGTTCAGGAGAACCCACATAGGATGAATAGAGTCCAACATAGATGCATTCCTGTTTATATCCTTTGATAGAAAAGACAGGGCCACAGTTCCTCACAACTGTTAAGCTTGAATGTAAGCCCTGAAGTCCAACCATCTCTTTGACTTTCACTCATTTTCAGAATTCTTCTGCACACAAAAAAAGGGGTAAAATGAGGGTTGGGGTGGAACTCAGTGATAGTCTTTACCTAGTGTGTGTGAGGCCTTTGGGTTTGAGGCCCATCACTGAAGGAAAAATAGGAATAAAATTGTGTACTTTTCCTTCCTACTATTAGTTCCACCTGCAGGCCCCCAGATGCAAAGCCTAAAAGTGTGGAGGAAAAGTATATCTTCTTTGCCAGCTATAAGCATCTTTTTTCCCCAAATCTGAGAGCTTTTTGATTACCACTGACAGCTTCCCTCCGGGCTCGGGACTCACTGAACCTAGCAACATGGCTCAACTTGCTCTCTGCAGAATAGTGCCTGGGGCCTTGCTTCTCCAGGAGCAGAAACCTTGAGACACGGTAAAGTGCCATCCTGGGAGTCAAGGGGTTGGGGTTCTTTCCTGACCCTGTTCTGTTACTGTTGACAGCTAAGTAATTTAGAAATATTGTAGGCAGTCAGACAGGGCTGAGCCCTTGAAAAGTGAGAGTAGAAGACAGCTGTGGCTGGAGGCGCCTTCTTGGAAAGTCAGGTTTTCAAGGAAAGAGGAAATATTCACCTGCATACTTTCCATTAGGATCAACAGCAGTGATTGACATTCTAAACAGGCATCAATCACCTTGACTGGGGGACACACACAGCCTTAACCCACTCCTTCCAGGAAAGGCCATGTCCATCCCATGTGCACTTGCTACAAGAATTTCTCCCTCATTTGATCCCCATATAATCAATATTACTCAAGTGACTATACTTGTTGTAATCTTACTGGCTGACCATAGTTTTATTCCTCCTCACAGGAAAGATCCTGTGATCTTTCCATTGGATCAATGTTACATAGAATACTTGTAATCTTGTAATCTTATTGATTGACTATAGTTCTGCCCCACCTTGAACCAACCTCACCTAGTGACTTTGCTCAGTAAACACCCTTGAGAAGTGGGGTTGGTGGGCAATCACCTTCTAGGCCACTTTCTGTCTCTATTAGACAGAAAGTTTTTCTTCCTTTCAATAAATTCTTCCTACTTTTAACCTCTGTTGCTCCTAGAATCCATTCTTCAATTTTAGAAAACACGAATTAGGCATTTCAGACACCTAGCAAGCTGGGAGTTTCTTTCCCCTATTGGACAGAGGTAAGAGTTTGCTTTTGTTTCATAGATTCTAGATTGTGACTCCATTAGATAATCAAAAATTTTATGCTTCAATTTTTTGTTATATCTTTGCCCATTGCTTATACTTATTCATGCTTTGTGTCATATACTTTTGTTAAAATAATGATAAATTTCAATTGAGAACATAGGAAGGTTATAAGATTGTGATATTTCTTTCATGGGGCATTTTGCCTTTTTTTTTTTTTTTTTTTGCTATACCAGGGATTGAGCTCAGGACCCTACATTTGCCAGGCAAACACTTATCCTGCTGAGCTATCTCCCCAGCCCCTGATTGGGCATTTTATTCTTCTTCTGTTTTTGAATATGCTTAGTTTAGACTTAGTTGCTGAACCTAATAGTGTTCTTTGTTTGACCTATTTGACTTGTTTGACTGCTATGGTTTATTATCTTAGACACCAGCACTAGGGAAAACTTTAAGTTCACCCTAGTGGATTTTGACATGGAATGCTGTAAATTGATCTTTCTATAAAACCTAGTTCATATTTCAAAACTGTACATGCCCATTAGTAAACCAAGAGACTCCTTCCACTAGTTAAAAGATACTAGGTTGGTGGCCATTCTTAAGGCTTGGAGAACAGGCTTCACCAGAACAGCCTGGCTCTGATCCTTCTCTCTACTCTAGAGGAAATGTCAAGCCTGTTCTGCCTCAGTTCCTTTCTGGTCTGATCTTCCATTGGTGAGGAAGGAGTCTTAGCTCCTGAAATTCCCTGTTCTCGCCTTTGTGGACTGAGAGAGAGGACTCTAGGAGCAAACTGTTTTAATAACTCACCATGAACATGAAAAGAAAAGACTTCCTTTCTCTGATCTTTTTTCTGATCTTACCTTCCACTTTGTACATCCTTGTGATTTTTTAGGCATATAAGGTTAGCTAGAGGAGAACTGTAAACTGCCCAAATGTTTTCCTTCTACCCAGCAACTAAGTTAAGGTCATAGAAAATGAGATTTGATAACACCAAAGGCAGGACAGTCATTTTACATAAGGAGCACATGCCCCATCTCTAGGTCAGATGAGACAGTGGAATTTTGCCTGTCCAGGAGAACACATGTAAAAGCTATATGCCAGCTTAGTGTTCTGGGCAAATGTCTCCTTTAGGAGACTGAACCTGAGACACAGTGGAAAGAACCAACTTCTGGGTGAAACCAGAAGGAGCTATTTCCAAAACACCACACTTATGGAACCAAAACACATTTAGCCTAAGGAAGGATCTCCAACCTTCTCTCTCCCTTCCTAGGTCTGGTTATGATTTATGGTACAGAAAAAATAATTTGATAAGTTGACTTTGAAACTTTTACTGACTGGACACCGTGAAAAGCTGTACTAAATTTTAATGATCATTGTATCTGGCATAGAAGGTTTGT
>NW_004524595.1:23166414-23174355 GCF_000260255.1 Octodon degus | reverse complement strand
TTTTCTCCTAGTATTAGAGACTTTAAAAAGTATATTTCCATTTTCTGTTGACTTTTAAAAAAAAGAGGTTTGTACCTATGTTTTTTATTTATTATTTCTTGCCTATATCTTGTAATATGAGAAACTACTTTGGCAATAACAATACACAATGTACTAACCATTGTTATGCTCCTAAAATCTTGTTCTGAGATTTTGTACCATTGTTTTTTTTTCTTTAAAATAAAATAACTGATGTCAAAAAAAAAAATAAAATGCAAAATAACCTACAGAAATAAAAATATTCCATGAAAATTGTAATAAATAAATAAATAAAAGAATAGACCCTAAGTCTGACTCTCAGTGCTCCTCAGTGCTCCAAGAAGAGCTCAATGATGAAACTTACCTGCTATTACTGTGAAAATCTAGGCCATCTAAGAGGAACTATCTTAGAGGCCTTCTATGCCATGCTCTGACTACAAAGGAGGCCAATGGGGGTGAGACTGTACTCTGAGGTAGAGGCCCCAGAACTCAGACTCATCTTCCCAGAGGATCTAACAGAACTGGAGGGCTCCAGGGTACTCTGCCTCCCTGCTCAGGCCAGACTGTCACCTCCAACTATCATCTCCACAAAGGAACTCTGGATAATCACGAGTGTAGAGGAAGAAACAAGCCTATTTCTGGGTACTGGCATGTGTCTTTTGGTCCTTCCCTTCAACCCTAGACTTCTTCCAGCCATCATACCTCAATAAAAGGAGTTTCCAGGAGAAAAAAAAAAAACTCACTTAACCTGTAACAAAGATGTTTTAATTATACCTAAGAGCCCACTTCCCAGGACAAAGATTCAGCTCAGTGGTATAGTGCCTGCCTGGCAAGCATGCAGTCCTAAGTTCCATTCCAGGTACAAAAAAGGAGTGTCTCTCCTGAGACACACTTTATCCTGTCTAAATCCTTTAATATATACACTCACATTGCCAATTAATAAAAATGATACCAATACTGCTTTTACAAACACGATACACATTGTTATGTATGTATAATAACTTGAGTCTTCCATTGGTCAAAATAATGTGTTAATTGTTATAATCTTGTTCTCATAAGTCATCAAAATTTTTGAGACAACTGCAGCTAAAGCTATAGGGACTTATGACAAAATATCAGGCTCCATCAATAGAGGGATCAAAGAGCTACTGGGTTACAATTACTATTCCAGTCCCTGAAGAACAGTTTCTCTAGACTTGGCTCTTTCCCCAATCTACTATCCATATTAATGCTCATGTTTTAATTATATATGCTCTAGTTTGTCAGAAAATTTGTTTATTCTTTCCTAGAGGCTGCCATGTCCCAAGTGATAATGTGGAAACCAACAACAAATATGCTAGACTTCTTTTACCAGGATCTATCAGATCAACCTTGTAGAGAGGCTTATATGACACATTGAAGCCTTAACTATACCCGTGAGCCTTAAAATGAAACCTCAAATGATCTCTCTATCTCCTAAATAAAATAATAAAATCAATGAGACAAGCCATCCTCCACAATCAGAAGACATTAGACATTCAAACAGCAGCACGAGATGGTACTTGTACAATTGTAAAAGCTGAATGTCATGTGTACATTCTGATCATTCTACTAATGTCTCACAGCTGTTCAAGATATTAGATGACAGGTTAGTAACATGTCAGATTCTGAAATTCTCTAGACCTTCTCTTTATCCTCTTTGTGGGAAGCTATTTCTGGTTCTTCCTACTGAAAAACCTTGTTGATTATACTCATAATTATCCTGTTGATCTTATTATTTGTCCCATGCATACTAAATTGATTTTCTGTTTGTTTGTTTGTTTGTTTGTTTAACATCTTTCATGTATTTAGTTGCCATTTGTATTTCTGCATCTGAGAAATGTGTATTCATCTCAAATCATATTTAATTGTTCCTTTGGCCTTGTCATCTATGTGAACAATGGAGCACCAGGTTTCTTATTGCTCCAAGGTTACAGTGATATAGAGGAAAGAAACTCCCATCCATTAGAGGTCTGAAATGCCCATTTTGTGTTTTCTAAAGTTGAAGAATGAATTCTAGGAATAACAGAGGTTAAAAGTAGGAAGAATTTATTGAAAGGAAGAAAACTTCTGTCTAACAGAAACAGAGGGGACCCAGAAAGTTGGTTGCCCTGCAACCCCACTTCTCAAAGGTATTTACTGAGCAAAGCCACTAGGTAAGGTGGGTCGAAGGTGGGACAGAACTATAGTCAATCAATAAGATTACAAGTATAGTGTCCTAGTTAATATTGATCCAATGGAAAATCACAGGTAGACGTGAGGAGGAATAAAATGATGGTCAATCAATAAGATTACAGTAAGCATAGTTACAAGTATAACCAATATCATCCATCAATATTGGTTAATACTGATTACATGGGGATCACATAGGAGGAAACAGGGAGTGACAAGAAAAAAACGGAGAGCAGGGAAGGAAGCCCAGGGCAGGAGCTCAAGTGGGCAGGATGGCTGACCCTGGCCCAGCCTTCAGTTTACTGTGTGTCATCTTGCACCAGACCCTGCCTTTCTGAGGTTCAGCCTCTTGGATACAAGCTGAGGGTAGGGAATTTATTACATCAGCACCTCTCATGGTACAACACAGCCTCATAGGTGTCAGAGCCACTGGGGAGTTTATTAGACATACAGCACGGGGGCTTTGCTCAGAAATATTTGGTCAGCCTCCGAGACGCAGCCAGGAACTGCTCCAGCAAACTTTTCCTGGTGATGCTCATATGTGAGAACCACTAGCCTAAGTGTGGTTGCTTCCAAATTGAAAAGCCTAATTTTCATTGCTCCAACCTTAAGACTATTTTCTCCACTTTTCAGTATCTCTCTCTCCCTGGTCTTCAAAAGAAAAAAATCAAAACCCAAACCAGAAAACTTTCTCAAGCTTCACCTCCATTTCTACAGATTCTTAACTTCAAGAAATTTAAAATTTGCATATAGTCTTTTCCAAGCAACTTTAACAGAACCATTAAGGTGTCTTTGTTCTTTAACACATCTGTTCCTTCTTATCGAGGTACTGTCTTCCTTGTTCAGCTGCAAATCTAATCCTATCTGAGGAAAACCTTTTTTAAAATGCTTCAGTCTTACCTGGGTATAGTCAGTACGGGCAGAGTCCTGGCCCCCAGCCAACCCTCTGTGTCACTTCTCCTGCAGATCAGCTCTTAGGCAAAGCTAAACAAATCTCCTAAGATCACATGGAAAAATCTGTCCCCACATTGCAGGCTGTTTTTATCATTGATGAAAGTTCTGAAAGGTTCACATTACCACTCTAGGGCATAAAATGAGTTATTTCTCACTAGACCAGACCTGAAATGCCAAAACCTAAAGTTCCAGGGCTGTTTTAGTACCAGAAAGAAAACTTGTCTGAAATGAGTCCACCAAAGAAAAAGCCAAGCTGAAAGGTCAGAAGAGAGACTGGTGCAAGGTGGTCACAGTGACATCTCCAAACCTGTGTCAAAGCAGAAGTAGAAGCCTGATTCACCCCACCCAGTGATCAGAGTGCAGATTCATTGATTTCCAACACAGTAAAAGACTTTTCAGGATACAATAAGAGGCACAAAGAGGTTAATTAGGCAGATTTTTTAAACACTAAGAGTAATCTTGTGACTCTATGGAAGGGAAATTCGATTTACAGATGAAAGGCGAAGGACCATCCTACAACCATCACAGGTTATAAGCTGTAGCCATGTCTAGTAATGGGCTCTATTACAGATGAAAACATGTGGTCTATTCAGAGGTGGAAAAAAGAAATTCACAGGTAGAACGGAGTAGCCCAGGTTCACTGTGTCACAAGGACCTAAGGATTTTTTGACTGAGTCTGTGTCTTGAACCTGCAGTTTCCATTAAAAGTACAATTTCAAAATTATGATTTTTCTTGTCCCCTTTCTACCTATTTTTCTTATCCTACCTCACAACCACACCTGAAACCAGGTTACCTCTGGACCTTTCAGCACAAGGCCCATAACTCTCTTTTCTCCACTGTGGGCTGACTTTTTTACCACTGCCACTATTAAAATGCTTTAATGGGCATCGAGTATAAACTGACAGTTTTTGGGAGGCAACTGTTCACTGTCTACATTTTTTTCATATGCATAATTCTTGCCCTAGCACTAATATTCTGGACAGCTAGGTTAGGTAGAAATATTATAGGCAGTCAGATAGGAGTCAGAGCAGTGGACGAAAATGTGATACAATTGTGGCTGGAGGCACATTCATTGAGGTCCAGGCCTTAAGATAAAGATGAAATGACTAAGCTGACATACCTTCCTGAGGGATGAACAATATACCATAATAAATGTTGCCTAGTCCAATAAGGTCTAGATAGGCATCATCACCCAAGTGGGTAACGATAACCTTCCAACTCATCTCTTCCAAAACAGGTCCTTGTTCTTTCCATGTACACTTGCTATGGAACCTGCTTCCCCAGTGGATCAACGTTACCTAAGCAGCAATACTCAAAATCTTACTGGTTGATCATAGTTTTATCCCATGTTGTACCGAGCTGTGATTTTTTTTTTCCTACCTACTTGACAATTTTGCTCTATAAAAACTTACTGTGAGGGCTGGTGAGATGGCTCAGTGGTCTAAAGCACCTACTTAGAACAAGCTTAGCAAAGCACAGGGACCGCAGTTCAATCCCCCAGCACCACATGCCAGCCAGCCCCGCCCCCTGGTGGGCTGAGCTGGCCACACACACACACACACACACATAAATAAATAAATAAATAAAATTTAAAAAAAAAAAAACCTTACTGTGAGAAGTGGGCTCATTGGCAGCCCATTTTCCAGATCTTCTGTCTCTCTCAGGAGCTTTCTCTCAATAAAATTTACTACTTGACATCCATTATTCCTTTCACTCTTCATTTCTGGAGAACACAAACTCAGTCTATTGGACATCTAACAGGTGGGGAGTTCTATTTATTTCCCCCATATCATTTGGAGTTCTTGTATCACTTTTAATTCCAGAAATATATTCACCTGAACTGCTCTCACAATTACGTAAATGTATCTACAGAGAGTCACAAAGCTCGTTAAAGCATTGTGTGAAATGAATGAGGTATAGCTATATTCTAACATTAAAAAGTCAGATTTCTATGGGTAAAGAAAAATAACTAGCTTCAATACTTAATTTGATGTAGAAAGCATGAGAGTGCACATTGAAAAGGCCCAGAGGGGTCGAATACTTAGAAGTAATCATTTCTATAGGATGAGATAAGGGAATGTTAACTCTTAAATCATTCTTATGCTAAAATTTTGCCTCAAACTTGAACCAATTTGATCATTACCAAGGGAGAAAAAGGAAGAGTGAGAGAAGTGAAGAAGGAGGATAAAGAGGAGTGAAGAAGAGAAGTGGGGGGAAAGGAGGAGCATAAGACAAAAGACACCAAAATTCATAACATTTGAATCATACTTGCATCAGCAAACACATGATGAGGGCCTATGGGTCCAGGAGCTGCTCAGGGAAACAGAGGAAGGCCAGATGCAATGACAAGGCTGGAAAGTCTGCCAGAAGGGAGCTGCAGCCTGGCTCATGTGGTCAAGACCTGGCTATAATGAATCATAGAATAAATCTGTTTGTTAAAAATGGAGCCATCAACCTTAGCACACTGGGCAGTAACACTGACACCAACGTACCAGTCAGTGCTATCAGGAAAAACTTGTCTGGCATGGGCTCTAATTCTCCGTGAGAGACAGCTGCCAAAGCCAACTGTTGGCATAGACTTGAGCCCAACAGTGGTATAAATGATACTTGGGTTCTACTTTGTGAAACAGGCAAACAAGCTTTTGATTGGAAGAGCATCTTAAGGACCAAACTCAGTGGGCTCTCCAGTGCTGGAGATTGGCCCAAGACCACCAACTCACACCCCATGGACCACTTGCTTCCCTTCATAAATTTATAATGCTGATCAAGAATAAAACATCCCAATCAGACAAAGGCCTTAATCCTAAAAGGCAACTACAGTCAATATTTTATATCTATTTCCTTTCAGCTGAAAAAACTGAATCTCAAAGAAGCGAAGCAGTTGGCTAACACAACTAATTCTTCAAAGAGCCAGCATGAGACCTTTTGTCTTCTGGCAGACTTGCTTCCTCTACATCATGCTAGCTAGAAGTTTGAATTGTACAGGCGTTGTTAGACAAGCGCTGGTGGCTGGCTTTCACTACTAAGTCAATACCCCCAGTGCAAAAGTTAAATTAATACCACACTTGGGTCAGTGATAACAAATTAATCTGCATCAAGCTAAAAAAAATTGCCTTTCTTGCTGAGGTTTTTTGCTTTTCTATTTCTTCCTTTCCCTGCCCCTCAAAACTGACATTGTCCTGGGAACCCAATGCAAAGAGTAGTTTAGAAAATTGTAGCAGCTCACTGCCAGCCAGAGCAAAGCCCAGTTCTCAGCCTCAGTCATAAAGCAGCTGGAAATGTTGTGCATTCCAGTCACAAAAGGTATGATTTCTGCCTGAGATTGTCCGATAGCAGAAATGAATAATGATTCTTTGCCTGAAAATACATATTGATTGTTGGCTGTGAATTTCACCATGGATAATGCTCAAGTCATCATTTTTCAAGTGTGTGTGAATTGAAGTTGCTGTTGCCTAATCCTTGTGAGATGATTTGTAGCAAGAGACTAGACAAGGCAGGAGAAATGTCTATATCTGGGTCAGGCTGGATGTTCTCCAGCCAATTTTCCATCCTGGGTTATTTGATCTTCACATCTAAGGTCCCAGTTTATGGCACACAAAGGACAGATTAATTGCCTCCATTTGACTAAGATGAAGGTACCTCCATATTCTCTAATCTTGTGTAGAACTGAATTCTTCAAAACTCACCCCATGTTCCTGGGCCCAACCACCATTTAATGACTTAAATCCCTGATGGTCTGACCTACGCAGGGCCTTGTGCATTTTCTCCTTGCTGCAAGGGCCACTGAATGGAGACCAGAACCTACTCGGCATGCTGTCATCTCCCAAGCAGTCCAGACTTCCTCCTAGCTCCTAAAAAAAATTTTCCACTTCTAGTGAAAGAAAAAGAGTTGAAGGGATTTTTGTTTGTTTGTTTGTTTGTTTGTTTGCTTTGCTTTTGCTTTTGCTTTAAAAACATGAAGAATTAATAGCTACTCTGGCTACCTGACTATTTTTAAATCCTGCTAAAGTTATCTGGGTAGTCATTGTTAGTTAACAGAGAAAGATAATCCTAGCATCAGCTTTGTTACTCCAAATCCCCAGCAACTAAGACATCAGAGTCTGGTGAGCTCAGAAATTCCAACTATGAAGCTTCTCACTGCATATAATTCAAAGGGTTTGGGGGCTGGGGATATAGCTCAGTGGTGTAAGCGCCTGCCTGGCAAGTGCAAGGTCCTGAGTTCGATCCCTGGTACTGCAAAAAAAAAAAAAAAATTTAGGGGCCAGAGAGATATCTCAGAGGCATAAGTACCTGTCTAGCAAGTGCAAGGTCCTGAGTTTCGATCCTCAGTGCCAAAAGAAAAAGGGGTGGGGGGCTTCCATAAGTTTCACTTAACCTAAAATACATCCCCACCAATCTCTACTATACCTAAAATTTCACTGTTAAAGATGTTTTATTAAAGTTCAACCAAACTGAAATCTCTAAATAGCCCTTATAAGCATCTACATGGAAAAATCCATATAAAAATTATATAGAACCTCTGAGAATACTTGGTGTTATCTCTACTTTAGCAGAGATGCCTTCTAAGCAGCTAAACTCAGAGAAGAAGGCTATAAGAAAACATGGAACATCCAGATTGGATGAGACAGAGAGAGCAGGAAGAGGGTCACAGAAAAGAAGTGCAGAAAAATTTCCTAGGCATGACCTCCCAAGTTAGTCAAGGAATACACCAAGAATGAGAGAACTCAATCCCAGGGAAATGCCTAAGAATAGACAGATACAGTTCCACATGACATTTC
>NW_004524595.1:23164962-23166314 GCF_000260255.1 Octodon degus | reverse complement strand
TTGAAAAAAAAAAAAAAAGAAACTTTTACTGAAAAGTTATAATGTGCTAGGTAAAGATTTTGCTCAAGTTTCTGCCTATCCCTTATAAAATTTTGACACAGTGGTTATTCTGCTAGCTAAACACTCTTAGAGCAGCTGCCACTCCTAAAGCAGAGGACAGGTTTCCCCAGCATCTTTTGGTGAATCCCCATTGAAGACAATGGGCAATGGAATGGTGACCAACCAGGCAGCTGGATTCCTTTCTAGAGACAGATCTCTGATTGTGTGAACCAATAAAAATAGAAACCAACTGAAATGCCAAGGCCAGGGCTGCTCTCTGGTAGATACCAAAAGGTTCCTCAGTAGAAACTGGCTCCCAACTGCTGAAAAATCTCCATTTATCTATCATACTTTTCTCTCTCTGCTAGTAAGTTAGAAATTCTCCCTAGGTTTTCTTCAGCCTGTTGGGAGTTAACTTTAGAACCACTTTGTCGTTAAACCACCCCTCCTTCCAGAAATCAGTATAAGGCAGCTTGCAAGAATTGTTCGACTTTCAAAGAAGAAAACTATGTGAGGAGATGATTTACATTTGTGCTTTACATAGGCTAACAGAGTAAGAAAGAGATTTTGGTCACCCTTTTTGCTTTTGTGTACCTTTCGTGTGCCTTTACTAACATGTAAATTGTGACTACTACATGATGGACATAAGTTTAACCTTTAACCTATAAATGAGATTCAGAGATATAAAAAAAAAAATTTGCATGGACTTGAAAGTCATAACCTGGTCTTGCTGCTAGAAAAGTTTGCCTAGGTGATTAGATAGACAATAGGAATATCTTAGAGGCTTCTTTACTGTAGGCTCCAAAGCAAGGTTTTTCTCCAAGCCATTTTTACCCATCTGTAGAGGTGTTCTCCTGTGTAGTTTGAGAAGCCCTCTGACTACTTCCAACTCACCTTTTGGTATTTGCCTTCTCTTTCAAAGAATTAGTTTAAAGCTAAACAATGCTTCCTTCTTTAAACTAGTTCATATGGCTGAGATCAATTGTAAATTGTGCTTATAAGAACACCTATGGGCATAAGTACATGAGTTTCTTGGGAAAATAAAATTACACACCAATTCAAGGGTGGATACGCTGGTTGAATTTTGTCTTTTGATCTCTCTTCAAATGGCATCCACATTCCCTGGGGTGAGGCTTTTTTTTTTTTTTTTTTTTTTTTTTTTTTTTTTTTTTTTTTGGTGGAACCCAGGATTGAACTCAGACCCTTGCGCTTACCAGGTGGGGTGGTGGCACTCAAACTGTGGTCCCTGCACCTGCCTGAGCTTGCCTAAGCAGGCACTTTAGACCACTGAGCTATCTCGCCAGCCCCTGGCC
>NW_004524595.1:23163143-23164862 GCF_000260255.1 Octodon degus | reverse complement strand
TTTTTTTTTTTTTTTTTTTTTTGTGGCCTGCTCAGCTCACCCTCAGGGCAGGGCTGGTGTGGCATGGGGTGGTGGCACTCAAACTGTGGTCCCTGCACCTGCCTGAGCTTGCCTAAGCAGGCACTTTAGACCACTGAGCTATCTCGCCAGCCCCTGGCCTGGAGTGTAGTCTGCTCAAGAAACACTTTGAGAATATAAAAATCAAATAGAATTAAAGGGAATGCGCAATTCTTTCTTTTTGCATTACAGATAGGAAAATTGATGTCAAAATCTCTTATTGTTTTGGAATGTATTCTTAAACACTTAAGAAATTCTTAAGATGTCTGACCTTTACATGTTGAAAAACAACCATTTGATATTTTTCTGCACCTGAATATGGCCTGCCTACCCTCTAGAGTCAAAGTTGAATACAGAGGGAAATATTAATTATGATGCTCTTTTACAACTAGAGTCATATTGCAGAAAAGAGGAAAAATGGTCTGAATTGCCTTATATTCAAGCTTTCTTTACATTAAGAAATAATTCTTATTTGGGCTCAAAGTTTAATTATAATCCATATGAGACTACCAAACTTCCTGTACCTCTTTCTTTCAGTGACTTAAAATGGATCAAGATAGATATATTAAAGTTTTCAGATGACCCTGATAAGTACATTGAGGTCTTTAAAGGACTTGTTCAGACCTATGAGCTACACTGGAAAGATGTAATGTTACTTTTAAATCAAACATTGACCTCTAATGAGAGAAAAGCATTACAAGCTGCTATTATATTTGGGAATGAATATTAGACTATTAATTTTAGAAGACCAGAAGATAGACAGCCAGAGGAGTACCCAGTTCCTACTGGACACCAAGCAGTCCCTATTCAAGACACTTGCTTCCCTAACAGCTAGATGGGAGATTAGAGTAGGAAATATTTTCAAGTATGTATTCTTGAAGGTCTAAAAAGGACAAAAAACAAGCCTTTCCATTATTTAAATTGTCAGCTGTTCAGCAAAAAAAGATGGAAACTCCTCTGCCTTCTTAGATCATTTACAAAAAGCATTGGTGAAATATATATTCATAATTCCTAATTTGATAGAAAGACAAATTATTCCTAAAGACAAGTTTATTACCCAGTCATACCTAAATATTAAGAAGAAGTTACAAAAGATAGCTTTTTGATCCAGATAGCTCACTTGATACTTCAGTAACAATAGCTTCCTTGGTATTCTATAATCAAGACAGGGAAGAAGATAGAGAGAAAAAATAATGAGACCAAAAGAGCATCTGTCTTTGTTGTGGCCTTGAAAAGAATAGAACCTAAGATAGACCCAGAGCGCAGGTTCGGCAAGTGAGTGAGATGACCCGGGCCACGGGATCCTGAATAGACCGAGAGTGCGGGCCTAGTGAGTGAGTGAGACGACCCAGGCCATGGGATCCTGAATAGACCCAGAGAGAAGGCTCGCCAGTGAATGAGACAACCCACGGCCCGCGGGATCCTGAACAGACCCAGAGCGCAGGCCCAGCGAGTGAGTGAGACAACCTGGGACCCTCCGGATCCTGAATAGACCCAGAGCGCAGGCCCAGCATGGAACCCTTCAGCAGAACTCCTTGCAAAGAGGCTAGAGGCAAAACTCACTCAGCTGATTCAGGAGCAGAACATCTTCCCAGAGAGACACAAAGGGTTCAACTCTAACGGCTGCAGCAGAAAGAAGTGGAGCACAGCAGCCAGATCCAA
>NW_004524595.1:23151665-23153977 GCF_000260255.1 Octodon degus | reverse complement strand
AAAAAAAAAAAAAAAAACATAAAAACATAAAATATTGCCTCTAGGGGGAACTACCTGCTTGGGACCCCCTCCTGTCCTTCTCTCAGACAGGAGCTTTCTTTCCCTCAATAAATATGTTCTGCTCATAACCTCCGTTTGTTACTGAAATTCATTCTTCAGTTTTAGAGAACACAAACTCATGTAGGTCAGGTCTAGAGATCATTTTTCCCTATGTCATTTGGAGATTCCCTATATTGTTTGGAAGTCACCCATCTGAGATCAGTTTTTCTCCCTGTATCATTTTGGAGGTTTCCACCAAGATCATTGGATGGAGACTCAAAGCTATACATCCACCCAAGAAAAAAATGCCTGTCATCTATCGAGGGTCTTTAGATAGAACCTCTGAAGAATATATCTTACTGCCAGTCAACAACTGTGACCCCATTCAGCCTGAAGAAGCCAGAGCGGTCATTGCCCACAATCCCTTCATGGCAGTTCAGGTTACTTCTTCAAAGGGGGGAATGTTGTAGGCAGCCAAGTTAGACAGAAATAATATAGGCAGTTAGACAAGGCCAGACCCTTAAGGAGACAAGATGGAAGACAAAGTGACTTTACAACTAGGAAGAGACAGACACACCCATATGGGCCACATCTCAAGACCAAGACAAAAAGAGAAAACACAGCTACATACTTACCTAGGGATGGGCATCAGGGATTGATATTCTAAATAGGTATCAATTGCCTTAAAAGAGATCAAATGAGTCACTAGCCCAACCCCCAACAGGAAGAGATCCTGTCCCATATTCATGCCCCCTTGCTACATGACTCGCTTCCCCATTTGGTCCTGGATTTAATCAATTTTACCTGAGCAATGGTGATTGTAATCTCATTGGTTGACCAAAGTTTTGTCTCACCTCATGCCCAACTAAGCGAGTTCCCATGTTCTCCATCACCTTAGACCCACCTCACCACATGGTTTTCCTCTATAAAAGTCCCTGGAAGAGACAACTTTCCAGGGAACTACCTGCTCTGGCCCCTCTCCTGTCTCTCTCAGACAGGAGCTTTCTTTCCCTCAATAAATATGTTCTGCTCATAAAAAAATAAAATAAAAAATATTGCCACTACATCACAGACTGATCAGACCTACAACCTCCTCCCAAGCTAGTGGAAGGTGAAGGCTTAAATAAAAGAGACAAGTGGGGAGGGGGGTCAGAGATATAACGCAACAGCACAAGTGCCTTCTTAGCAAGTACAAGGTCCTGGGTTTGATTCCTAGTACTGGAAGAAAAAAAAAAAAAGGAAAAAGAAAGCTCTAGAATTCAAGATTCTCTGGGGGCTGAGGCAAAGAACTTCTCTGAGCAGCCTGTGTTTGGTTTTCAACAAAGGAATGTAGTAATGAGGAAAGTGTGGGGAAACTAAGAGAGACCTTGGAAGTCCTTACAAAGACTTCCCAAACAGTAAATTATGCTAATCAGGAGAACTATCTTTTCTCCAGGTTGATATTCATGGCAGAAGTGAAACACCTGCAGCTACAGTCTTTATCTAGTAAATTGGGGCTGGAGCCAGCTGTCCTCAGCTGTGGCCTTATGTTGTCCTTTGAGGCATCACAGCATAACAGGCCCCTACAGGTCTCAGCTAGGACTAGTGACTCCTAGAGTATCACTTATTAGCATACTGCCCATCTCCAGACAAGGGGCCTAGACCTGGGCCAGACTCACAAGTAAACATAGAGAATTGATTAATTTTAAATCCTGCTTAGAGCTGCTTCATAGTGGTCTCCATCACCACTAAAGTAACACTTTTTTAAAAAATCTCTTGGTGGTCCCAATGCTTTATCACTTCCATCAGCTCTTGCTTTATCTAACTAATGAACAAACCATCTTTGTCTCTCAGACTTACTCATCTTTTTCCTTCCCCCAAGCTAGAGCAGTCAATTTCCCCATACCCAACTGATCCTTAGACCACAAGATAATTCTGGACTTGGTGATCCTGTCCCAGGAAGGTCTCTGCTGACAAATAAAGAATTTGTCAGATCCTTTTGTCACTTGGAGCTTATGTATTCACCTTCTCTGCTGGCCTGTCTTGTATAACTTTCCAGGTAAAAGCAATGTTATCATCTACTTCATGCATATCTGTGTTGCTCCCTCCAAGTTCTACCAACAGAAACTGTATGTCTTCTGTGCTTCATTACTGCTAAACCCCTATGTAACTCTAATGTACCCTTCATCTTAGAAACCACCAGCCTCTGCAAAATGCTACCTGGAGCAAATCCTCCAAATCTCCCCTCAATCTTTCTTTCTTCTTTCTTTCTTTCCTTTCCTTTCCTTTCCTTT
>NW_004524595.1:23145874-23151515 GCF_000260255.1 Octodon degus | reverse complement strand
CTTCTCCTTCTCCTTCTCCTTCTCCTTCTCCTTCTCCTCCTTCTCCTTCTCCTTCTTCTTCTTCTCCTTCTTCTTCTTCTCCTTCTTCTGCTTCTCCTTCCCCTCCTCCTCCTTCTCCTCTTCCTCCTCCTCCTCCTTCTCCTTCTCCTTCTTCTTCTTCAATTATGGGGATTTAACCTACTGCTCTTTTTTATTTTAAAACAGGTGAATCTTGTTTTAAATCTCTCCAAATTGCCCAGGTGAAGCTTGAACTTGCTATCCTCCTCCTGCCTCAGCCTCCAAGAGTACTGTATCACCACACCCATCTGTCTTCTGAATCTTAGGAAGTACATATTTCATTATTCATAATCCCTTTCTCAGTGCCATGTTGGGAGCCGTTGGTCTCTCAGTGGTCCCTGAGAGAAACAGATGAGAGGATTTAGAAAATAAAGACAACTGATAATAGCCAAGGTCAGGTGATATACCATGCCTAATCAGCAAAGGGCCTCAAAACAACAGTAGGAGCATTTATTCATACCTTTGTAAAGTTATAAGACACAGTGTTGCCTAACAACTAATAGCTAACAACGTTCAGGAAGAATGTTTTCCTCAAGACTGAAGTAGCTTGACTGCTTTAGGCAATGAGGCTTCATCCTACCCTCCCACATAAGATAAATTTCCAGCTTCAGTGGCTCCTCAACAGTCCCATCTAAGAGTAAATACTGTATTTTTTCCTCTCAGAGGAAACCACCTCCACCTTCCCTTGGTCTTGTCCATTTTGTTTTCTACTATAGCTTCATATATTAATTTCCTATTCCCCAGACACCATCTCATCATACATTCTCCCTTTCCTTCTTACTCTCAATCTCTGTATAAGCACTTGACTCCTAAAATTAAAGAATACCTCAGTCATCCTCCCAGGCAGAAAGTGCAGTAACAACTCAATGATTATCTCTTATGTTCTTTAGATGCTACATCTAAGGTGACGGGTACACCATGAACACTTGAGAAGTGGCATTTCTCTTCCCAAACACTGTGACAGATTTTCTCAGCCATCTAGCCATGCCTGATGTAGGGCAGCTCAGTGGGATGAACATGCACAGAGTTTAGAGTCAGGCCAACCTAGTCATGAGTATCAGTGAGTTTCATGGTGCTGTACACAGGACACTCATGAAGTAAAGAGAGATTTATTTTGGCTCATAGTTCTGGAGGGTCCAGTCTAACACTGAACAGCACCATTGATGCCCTCTGGTGAGGGCAGTGCATCATCAGGGAGCCAAATTTGGGATTATATCCTCACGTTATGAGCCAGGGAGCAGAGAACAGATGAGTGGCACCACATTGGTTTAAGGGTCCACCCTCAATGGCCTAAGGACCTCCTCCAGGCTCCGCCTCTTTAAGGTCCATAGCACTTCCAAAGAGCAGAACCCCAGCAGCTTTGGAGGTCACTATTCATATTCAAACTATAGCAGTGTCCTTCCCATCTCCCCTACTTACCTTCAAATTTATCAAACATAGAAACCATGATCTCAATCATCTTGGACTCAATCTCCAGTGTCCAGAGACAGGACTGAAGAGGAACCATAGTTGTGGAGCATGAAACCGGTAACTGAAGGTGACAGTAAAGGTGGGATCAGATATCATGGAGGTGGGTGTAGAGGCACAAGATTCTCGAGAGTGCCAAGAAATCCCTGGAAGTTGAGAGTAGCTCAGAAATGGACAGAAGGCCAAAGGGGAAAGAATGATGCACAGTGATCCTCATGCAAAAGAAAAGCTAAGCAAGTAAGCAGTAGCAGAACAAGAGTCTCTTATACTTGGTTCTCCAGCCCTTTTTACACTTGATCTTAGCCAAAAGGCTGAGAAGTGATCCAGCCCTTTTTAATGTGTGAGACAGTTATGTTTAAAAATGAGATGATTCTATGGTATTTAAATGGATATTTTAGTCATAAAATGTTTTTATGTCAGTTGTCCCTTTTGTTAAAAAGAGTAGGAATTTTAAGCTTATTTGGATCAATGGCAGGAAGTAAAAAATGAAGAAGGGATTAATTATTTTAAAGAACATTGAAGGAACACATTCAGGAATAGAAGTCCCCAAACTAAAAAGCATCTCACTGTCCAAACAGGGAGAGGAAGCATCCATCAGGAAAACACCCTCCAACCCCCTCAGAAGACTTAGAAGAGGGGCTCCCCATTTTAGCTTTGTCTGTTTTAAATCATGAGAAATTTTATACACCAAAAGTTTTCCCCCTAATTTTGGTGAATAAGTCTATTGAGAATTACAGAATGGAATCTATGATGGAAGCTTCACATGTATCATTTAAACTAATAATGTTTGATCGACAATTCCATGCTCTCCTAAAGGAGGAGGAACTTGTAGTATATGGAGGCTGCTGAGATTTGCACCTAAAGGATTGATCACAAGTTCCAACAGCCAAAAGGCCTTTGTCATCACCGTAGAGGGTGGGCTGAGGTGACAGAGGGCCATTATCAAGAAAAACCAGCAGCTAATAAATAAGTCTATCTACTGGAAAAATATGATGTACTTTCTCGGGTACTTGCTGTCCTCGAAGGAATAAAAGATAATTGTGTTACTTATTCTTAACATGTCTTGACTTAGCATGTCTTCAACCTAATAGATTCTGAAGGTAGAGTTGGAAATTATTAATATTTTCCTCTCTGTAGTGGCCTAAGGAACTCTCACTAGGCTCTACCTCTTGAAGGTTCTTAAAGGTAAAGTTTCTTTAAACTCAGTACTTAATATTTCCCCAGGGTGCTGCTGTTGGGAAGTACAGTAAGTTAACCTCTCTGTAATTATAATGGGCATTTTGTGGTCAATCTCAACATAAGTTTGCTTTGAAAAAAAAAAGATACAAGATCCAAAAGAAAACGCTGGAAAGTAATTTATATACATATAGTTTTGAAAAAGCAGGAAACGGTCTTTGACAACATAACATTTGGGAAAACTGTATGAAACTCTTAGTTTCACTATGTCTGCTTGGTCTCACAGCAGGCAACCAGGCAGCTCCACACCGTGCTCCCTCTTGGTCTCACACATCGTGTTGACCACATCTCTGACCGCATCCTTTTCTCTTGCCCTTGCTCTACTTTGCATTGCCTTTCATCATGGCCCTAGGAGCAATAGGTGACTGTGTACATGAAATGTACCCCAGATGTGCATTCACCTACACCATCTAGGTTCGTGTGAATTCACTGTATGATATTTGCACAGTGAAATTATCTAAAGATGTATTTGTCCAAGTGTCTGTCCCCATCATTAAGTGACACATGAATATAACTTAAAGATAACAGTAGTGGGTAGTAAACTAAATAGAAAATAGAGAGGACTTTTATTTTCTGCTTTTGTCTTTGAGGCAGGGTTTCACTATGCATTTCAAGTTGGACTTTAACTTACTTTGTAGCCCAGGCTGGCCTCCAACCCATAGTGATCCTCCTGCCTCAGCCTCTTGAGTTCTGGGATTACAGGCATGTGCCACCACATCCAGCTTTGTTACGCTTTTTTTTTTTTAATGTATTTGGTTGTTATAGAGTCTTACTAGGCAGCCCAGACTCCCAATGATTCTCCTGTTTTCAGCCTCCCCAGCACTGGGATTACAGGCGTACACCACTACACCTGGACTCTGTGGCCAGCTTAGCCCACCCTGGTGGTCAGGCTGGTCCCTGCACTTGCCTAAGTTTGCCTAAGCAGGCGCTTTAGTCAGATGAGCTATCTTGCCAGCCCCTGTTAGGCTTTAAACATAATGTGTTTACTTGTAGGTTTATGTAAATTAATACTTAACAGCTGTGCTTAGCTTTTGGCTTGCAAAATTCCTAAAAATATATTCTTGAGCTTTCACAAGCTAACAGGAGCTGTGCCCAACCTGGCTTTCACTCTCCTAATCACTGCACCTAAAAGAAAGAGGAACTTTGGTGTCCTCCCAGCGTCCTGTACCCAGCCTACACTTTCTTCAAAGTGTTTCCCACCATCTGCCACGAAGTTACAGATTGTATTTCTTTTAAAGTAATAATTCTTTTTAAAACTCTCCCTCATTCCTTTCCCTCCCACCCCAGTGCCTTGCCTTGGAACTGTTCTGTTTTTCCAGTTGCTCTTGGCTCTTTTTACTAAAAGTCAGACCAGTTCTTCTGTCCTCCATTTTTTCATCCTCACATTTTCTCACTTAACAAAGCAAACCCTAAATCTTGCCCTGCTTAGGAAGGAAGAGAGTAAAGGAAGCTGGAATTAATTTAAATGTTAATACTTCTTAATGTTCCATATTCTATTAGATAGGATGTACTTTCCCAAAAAATTTAATGACTAAGTACACACACAGTCATACCAGGAGAAAAAGCTATGTTTTCCTCTTCTCTTTTGTTTCAGTAAAACACTGAGCAGCTTTTTTGCTCATTTTGGGTTTTTTTCTGAGACAAGGGCTTGCTGTGTCCAGATTGGCCTTGAACTTGATGTGTAGCTCGGGCTGGTCTCTCTTTTATCCCTAATAAAAATATTGTATTTACTTACAAGTACCCAGAATATCAACAAAACAGCTGCCACTTTTTTTTTTCAATTAGAGAGCAGTATTCCATTAACAAAACAATTATTTCCTATAAGCTACATCAGAGACAACTGAAAATGGAAAACTAGATAGATAACCGATTTGTGCTGTGCACAGCAGAAACCTGCTTTAACCTTCTGCGCCTCTGTACAATGCTCACACAGTGCCGGCAAGGTTAGTGGCTACTGAAAAAGCCGCCAGGACAGGGCTAGCTAGGGATGCATTCGGTATTGTGTGAATTGTCTAAAATAAATAAATAAATAAATAAGACATTGTACAGTTTAAAAACAAATCTTAGATAGCCTTACATTTCAATTATTTTCTTTAAAAGGAGTGAGTTTCCGTAAAAGGAGGAGAAATGGGGGGGGAGGTAAATACTTTACAGGCAAGAACTGCGCTAGAACCAACATCCATCACTACCTGTCCTCTTCATTCTCATCCACTTTGTCCTCCTCCTTCTCCTCCTCCTTCTCCTCTTCCTCTTCTTCCTCCTCCTCCTCCTCTTCCCCCTCCTTCTCCTTTCCCTCCTCTTCCTCCTCCTCCTTTCTCTCGCTTTCCTCAGCCTCTACAGCTCCCTTTCTGCTTCCCTCTCCACGCCCCCTATCCTCCGGTGTGCCTCCTCTGCTCAGGATCCTCCCACAGCTCTCCTAGCTTCCTTACACGTCACCCACAGACAGGCCAGAGCGTTCTCTTCTGATCTAGGGGCAGGGTTTAGAGCAGAAGAAGGCCAAAGGAAGCCTCTGGGGTGCAACAGGACCCCTGAACTTCCTTTTGTCTCCCTTTCAGGAAGGACAGAGGGTCTGACCTCTCTCCACTACAACAGGCCTTGTCAGCTTTGCCCTGTCTTCCAACGTCCATCCAAGTGTCCCTGAACAGACCTGGTCTTCCACTCTCGCACACTTCCTACCAAGCTCCGAGAGGCTGCAGGAAGTTTGTGGCTGTGTTTTCTTGGGCCGCACCACAGATGTGCGCCTGCCTCACAGGAGGACTTCGCCTGGGGTCTCCTTTGCTGGTTATTTCTCCTGGCAATGAAAACGAGCCGCCCAAGGCGCACCCAGCTCTCCCTTGACCTGGCGCTGTGTTCACAGAGCTCATTCCTGCGGGGGCTGTGC
>NW_004524595.1:23129299-23145384 GCF_000260255.1 Octodon degus | reverse complement strand
CTTGTAATCCCAGCACTAGAGAGGCTGAGACAGGAAGACCACTACAAGTCCCAGCTGCATACTGAGACCCCGTATCAAATACATAAAAAATAAATAGATAAAAAACGTATCTGTTCTCTTCATTTCATAAAAGAAAAAATATTTGAATAACTCCCAAAATAAGGTTGAACATGATCTCACAAATGAAACAAAATGTCTTACGTCTAATAACTAGGCTCACAAAAACTCAATACATGGAGCTTCTGAGTTCTTCCATCCTTCACCCTGTGGATGTGTGGACTTTGGGAGGCCCAGGCTCTGCTATGAGCATCACTTGGGAGTCCCGCCCTGATGGGGTAGAGGGAAGCTAAGAAGGGGGTGGAGGAGACACTTAACAGAGGATGAGCAAAGGCTGGGAGTCCTGGGAGGACCCGGTACAGTGTGGCCTCACGCCATCCATGAGAGCACCTGAAGGGGGCAGGGAGTGAGCAGGCATGGTAGCATTCGGGCTCCCTTCACCCAGACAGGCCCCACTCTTACACCACATCTATTGGGGTCCCACCTAGTTAGGCTCGCCTGGGATACATGGATAGTTCAGGCTGGCTGGTGGCTTGTGCTGATTCTTTATAATTTGGTTCAACATTTTCCTAGTGAGCATACAGAAAAACCAACCAACTAGTATTGATAAGAAATATCTACCTCTCTCCTTAGGTTCAGAACAAGAGCCAGTTACAGGCACCATCGCTAACATACTACTTTAACGTATTTGTAATTATCTTTCATTTCCCTGACTACCATTATTCCTACCTACAAGGCAGTACACACTCACTCACACACTCATCTCTCAGAGCCAGTGTGCTAGAAGCAGCTTACGTGGCTTTTTGAGTGTGCTCTTATTGTGCTTGGTGTTGTCTTTCTGTTGACAAAATACTCTCTCTCCTCTTTTCTGAAGTGTGTGCTCTTAGGCAGTGTGAGGCTTACCCAGCCAAATATATTTGACAAGACATTAAAGCATTTAAAAGTCATGTGACAAAATAAATCATTTGTTCCCAATAAGCAGGACTAGATGATGAATTGCTGGGCTTCAGAATTTCAGCTGAGTGCTCCGCCAACCTCAGGCCAGTTCGGCTGGCTGGCTGGGGCAGACCGGAGTGCACGAGCTGGCGTCAACAAATGTCCAGACAAAATGGGCCACTACCGATCAAGAGCGCTCTGTTTCTATTTCTGCTTCTGTGTGAGGGCCCCTACTTCATGAGAATGGGGACCAATATGCATGTTGATACTTATGAGATTATATGGACACACCAGAGTCCAAAGCACTGTGTTTCTGCTTTTTCCCGGCATGCCGCCCTAGGAAGGAAAGCTCAGACGACCTGCTGCTTAACCAGAGCCACAAAATTCATTGACTAAGTATTTGACTTTTAGGTAAAGTTTAAAGACTGTGACAGAATAGGCAGGCACATCGGGGTACAGCAGAGGGACATAATTCCTAGTTGTGAGGGGCAGGGTGTCTTTCCAGTCTTGCCTAGCCACTACCTACCAACCTATCCTCCAATGAGCACATGATCCAGTCCAAACTGACAAATTTCTTTATTGAGGAAGGTCAGCTTTGACTGATGCCAGACAGAGGAAGGAAAGGGGAAGTGAGAAGAAATAGGCCCCAAGGCAAGGGCTGACAGGACAACCTCTCTTTCATCCGGGAGGAAGTGAGGAGACACATATCCATTCACCTCCACCATGTCCCCTTCATCACTGGCCCAGTACATGTGGAGCATGTACTCCTCGGTGCAGTCTCCTCCCCTTTCCTCCCCCATCTGTGCCCAGGTCTGTGTGTGTAGAACCAAGCAGATCTCTGGATGGGCAGAGGAGGAGCCTGGCTGCGCTGGCCCACTGGCAGCACACAGCGCAGGGATGGGACCATGGGCTGGCAGCTCCTGGCACTCCCCAGAGCAGCTCTCTGAAGCTCATCCAATAACCTGCTGCATGGGCCGCAGGAGGTGTGGAGATAATGACTATTTTCTGAATAGCGTGCTGTTTAAACAGCCCTGCTGCGGTGTTTAGAGAAATTCAGGATGTTTTTTCATCCCAGGTGCTGTCGGAGCTGCCTGGCGAGGTTAACGCACCTCGCAGGCGTTAAGAACAGGTGGCGGCTAGCCAGATTGCTGGCAGTAGGGTGGCAGTTGTTTTCCTCATTCCAGCAGTTGGCAGAGAAATGCATGCTTTGGTACAATCAGTAGCTTCCTATCCTCACCAAAGGGATGTGTTTTCCCCAGCACTGGAGTGTGAAGATGCCGCACACTCCTCAGAAGCCCCCTCAGAGAGAGGACAAAGTCCTAGGTCACAGATGCTGCCCAGACACCCCCGCGATGTACCCATTCTTAAGCCCTTCCACAGGCAGAACTCAAGACCTACTCAAGTCAGTGCAAGAGGGTACACGAGTTCATGGGGGTGTGTGTGTGTGTGTGTGTGTGTGTGTGTGTGTGTGTATGCCCACCTAGAAGTGTTATTGAAAGAATTTAAGAACAAAAATAGATCTGAAAATCAAAAGATTCAAAAATGAGCCACAAATAACCTGTGGTTCCTCATGTCTCTCAGGAGCCACAGGAGGACTCCTCCATTCTCTGGTTTCCTCCTGGACTCAGCCCTGCCCCTCACCAATTTTGGCCTTGGCCCCCAAGCCCACCAGCCTCTGTCGCCTCCTCTAACTCCTGCCTTATTGATAATGTCTGTCCCTATTCCTCTGTTCTATCCATTGCCTTTGTTATCCCTGAACTTTCCCTAAACATCTACCTGTTTCACTCCTGCTTTAAGTTTCAGGAGAGAAGGACTTTGTCCTGAGCATCATCACAGCCACAGCCCCTGCAACAACATGATGCAGCCAGGCCAACTCTTGGCAAGTGCATGGTCCCTCACAGTCCATGTCCTCTACTACCATGAAACATCTGAGTTTCTTGGTTAAAAATTCTCAAAAGCAATCACTTGATTGGTTCCCTGATTTCAGCATTTGCCCTTGGTCCAATCAAGCAGGTAAAAGATGGAGCTGTAGGACGCCCCTTCCAAGAGTTGTGAAAGGTGCTGGGTCTCTTGAGAGACCTACAGGTGAAGAATGAAGCTTTGAAGCATATCTCAAGGGACTCACTGTCCTTTACAGTTACTTGATGTTACACGCATATACATGGATGTGTGCCACACATTCACCCCTCTCATCTTAAGACATCTGGCTCACACTGGGTGCTCAAATGCTTGTTAGGTCCCTGCTTCCAGATCCTGCATCAAGCTGTTCCCTCTCTTCCAGCAGGGCTCGCTCCTGCTATCAGCCTATAGATATTATCCCCTCATTTCAGCATTCAGCTTCACTTCATCTCCTCCACAGATTCTGCCATTCTGAACTCTTTTCTCCAAACTCCGGGACCACCTTGGTTCATCATCTCCAGGGGACTTACTCTAGGCTTCTTGCCAAGAGAAAGGTAACAATCAGACAATAAGATGCCACACAGAGCCCCCATCAGTGATAATCTAAAGTTGCACCCACAGTTAGATAGAACTAACACATGATATCCGTCAAGGGTGAATGAGACTGCCCTGAGTGTATTCACATGAAAGGCACAAGTACCTGAGGATGGCCATCTGAGAGTGCTGTGGCAGCATAAAGTGACTCACAGAGACACAGTGAGGGGGCGGAGGATGTGATGGTTTGTATATAGATGTCCCCTCAAAGCCTCATGCAGATATGGGGGACAGGTTTTTCAGAGATTGCTGAATCTCAAGTTTGTGATTGATTCACAGTCCAATGCTGGGATAAAGGACAAGGATGCTGAGATTAAGGGTGAGTGATTGCTGGATCCATCCACTGACTGGACTGGCACCTCCCTAATCCCAGCAGTCTGTATAGGATAAAAAGGGGCAGAAAGAGGCTTGTCTTGCCCACTTGTTGCTTTGCTACCTTCTGCCCACCTTGACTGCTCTCCTCTGCCAAGCTACCATGCCTTGGAGCCAGCAGATTATGGACTGAAACCTCTACAAACTGTGAGTTAAATAAACCTTTCCTCCTCTATCTTTGGGTGTCAGGTATTTTCTCTCAGCAATGAAAGAAAAGAAACTCCGCCCCCTCACTGTGTCTCTGTGAGTCACTTTATGCTGCCACAGCACTCTCAGATGGCCATCCTCAGGTACTTGTGCCTTTCATGTGAATACACTCAGGGCAGTCTCATAATCTCTGGCCACTCAACAACCAATCTAACACCATCGTTCATGGTCTTGGCTGTGCATTAGCATCACCTGGCATGTTCTGAAAAGAAACTTGTATTCTGGAAGAAACTTGTACACATTTTGCAAAGTGAAAGAAACCAATCTGTGAAGGCTACCTGGTATGTGATACAGTTCTGCGCCATTCTTGGAAGGGCAAATCATGGACACAAGGCCCAGCAGATGACGGGTTAGTGGGGAAGGAGGACCGAATAGGCCCATCCGAGAGGGCTCTGTGTAAAGTGGGACATGTGCTGTTGTACATGTCTCAGCTCACAGGGCACAACACCCAGAGTAAACCTTGAAGTACATTATGGGCTCTGAGCGAGAGTGTGTCAGTGCATCATTAATGGTAACAAATGCACCACTCGGACAGGGGAGGCTGGAAATGGGGAGGCTACCATGGGAAGGAACTATCTGTGCTTTCTGCTTAATCTACTGTAAACTTAAAAATTTGCTGAGAAATAAAGTCTAGGGCAGGAGAGATAGCGCAGTGGACTAAGCAAAAGGACCAGGGTTCGATCCCCATTATCCAGGCCTTTCCAGCCCTGCCTCCAGGACATGCACAGCCAGCAACCGTGTCCAGTCCAGGCATGGTGGCCTATGCCTGAGGAGGCTGAAAACAGGTGGATCACTAGGAGTTTGAGCTGCATAGTGAGACCCTGTATCAAATCATTGAAAAGAAAAAAAGAAAGTTTACAAATAAATGTCTATGTCCAGGTTCTACAATAGAGGCTGTGACTAAGTTACAGGCATTGAGAGCCACTTAGCTGGAGTTATATCAAAATATAAGAGAAAGATAAGGGCCTCAGTTCCAAAGTGGCCTGAGCATAAACCTTAGCCTCACCATTCACCAGCTTTGCCATCTTCCACAAGTTATTTAAATTCTCTGGGTTTTGAACTGTGGCAGAGTGCTGCCTGGCATGTACAAGACCATGAGTTCAATCCCTGCCTCCACAAAAGACAAACATGCAGTGCATCTCTCAGCCTTTCTCTTCATAAGCACTAGGAACTGCAGCGATGGACACACTCTTAAATACCCAGCACTCTGGGAGGTTGAGGCAGGAGAATCACAAGTTCAAGGCTCATCTGAGAAATTTAGTGATTCAGTGAGATCCTCTCTCTAAAAATATTTTTTATAAATATTTTTTCTGAAAAAATATATATATATATTTTTTTTTGGTGGAACCAGGGATTGAACTCAGGCTCTTGTGCTTGCCAGGGAAGCACTTATTCCACTGAGCCATCTCCCCAGCCCCATCAAAAAAATATTTTTAAATAGTCTATCAGTCTATGAAGGCCCTGGGCTCAATCATTTGTACTGTAGGGGGAAAAAAAGCAAATCTAATAATTCCTACCTTCCATAATAGGTGTAACATGTTCAAACTTCCTTTTATACAATGCACCCTCAATGAAATGGCATATAAATACTAATTTCTCCCACAACTTGTTGCAGAGTAATGATCAACACTGTTTTAAACAAGCAAAACAGTGTCACCTACACAGCAAAACACTGGGGTTGAAGGCAGGGGATGGCTTTGCCTCTCCATTGGCCCACTCTGCCCTGCATATAATAGGCAAGGTACATACAGGCAGGTCCACCCACATCTCCAGGCTCTGACATTTCACTGAGGCAACACCCATTAATAGGCAACACTCGTGTCAGCAACTTCAGACCACGAGGCAGCTATTCCACCACCAGGCAGCTGACCCAGAAGCCAATGACTGCTCTTGAATGAGAATGCTGTGTCCACAGAAAGCTAAGGGCAGCAAAGACCCTGTGGCAACATCACAGGAATGCGGACCAGGCACAGAGCACAGTCTTCGGGCACGCTTGTGTATGAGGAAAAATGCTATCATGCTACAAAAGGAACTAGGATAAATAACTTTCCAATTTTATATTAGCAAAATAATAACATCCAGTTTCCAAAGCACATTAAATGAACACTTTTTGGCTTTGCACAATACTTGACCTTTTTCCCACTCACAACTAGAACTTCAAGCACAATGGTATGAAGCTGGGAGCTTACAGAATCCAGCTTTAAGCAGGCCAGCCATGGGCATAAAACCAACATGCTGCAACCACTGTGGGAGAGAAAATAGCCCATTTTAATTAGGATAATTATTTAGCAACTTATTTTAGACTTGCAAATTGTTGAGAAGCATAGGTCCCTACTTTGAAATACAAGATGTGGGTGGAAATTTTAAAGTTGGAATCGACAGAATAAGATAACACAAACTATTACAAGTCAAACTAAAACATATTTAGTGTAACGAAAGTAGATTCCGGACCCTAGATCATTAATTGACCTGTTGATTTTTCTCAACTGAGAACTCCACCTAGGATTTGTTCATTATCCTTGGTAATAGGCCTCAGCAATGTACAGTTCAGGGGGCACATACAGACTATCACATGTTTTGTAAATAAACTTTTAACAGAACGAACCCACAGTCATCAGTTTGTATATCATGTGTGACTGCTTTCATATTGCACCGGCAGACTTGTGCAGTTGTGAACTTGTGTCTGACCCTCAAAGTTGAAAAATTTACCACCTGAGCCTTTATAAAACATTTGACAATCTCTACTCTATAGAAATGCAACATAATATCATTTCCCCAACAGAAATACTTAGTCTAAACCCAAGAGTTTGAGTAAAAATGCATTAAAATATGTTAGAAGATTTATGCCTTATCTGGAGCACATGGAATAGCAATGACTCATTTATTGTTTGTTACATACCATTTGGGCAAAAACACTTTATACTACTAAATATCTACTGTTATATAGATAAGAGTTATGCTAAAAGCAAAGGTTTCATTTCAGTCTTTATTAGTAATTACTAAGTAGTTATTTTCACCTAACAGAGAAACTTGGAAAAGAAACACAATTTCATATTATTTCTGTCTTCGTTTTTCCACAGACTAAATATAAAAGGAAATGGAAGTGGTGTGTTAGACCCACTCAGCACTCTCTAACAGAGATGAAATAGTGTCAATTACATGCACTGCAGTTGTTTTAAAGCAAAGTGAAACATAAAATATACTCAACTTAATTAAAGCATAAAAATGAAATGAGGTATCAATAGCAAAAGAATGAGAACAGCAGTTCTGGTATGGTAATCTTATTTCTGCATCTCGATTTACTGCATCCAAAATTGTGTGGGTTTAAAGCAGTCATTATGGGAACCCAGTTAAAATTGCGCAACAAAGAAGGGGAAGAACCATTTAAATAAGTGACATTTTTCTTTTTGCATTCAGCTATTGTCTAGAAAAGGGGCTATTAAATTTTTAAGCCAGTTTTTAATCAAAGTTTAGTGGTACAATATTTAATTGAAAACAACAGCAGATGTTCTGTATCAAAACATCTTGCTTAACGGCTAAAGCAGGGTCTGAGGATTTATTTAATGAGATAATGGCTGGTCTGAGGGCAGAGCAGCATTTTTCTGTCTACTCAGAGCACGAAGACCCACAGGTCTGGACCCGGCTAGGCTCTGCTGCCGCGTTCTGCTCCTCCTTGCCTGCTTTCCTGTCTCTCCTTGTGGGGTCGAAGCTAGAATGGGTCTTCCTAATACCAAACAGGCTCTGTCCTAAACTAGACTGGATTTGAAAAAGATGAGCGGCAGAAAATTGATCAGCAAGAGACAAAGAACTCCTCGTTCGTTCGTGCTTGCGCGCAGGTGCCAAGCTAGCTGAGTACGGCGTAGTAGCCAGCTGGAGCAACCTGAAAACTAGTCATCGCCCTCGGGTTCTCACGATTGGATGGCCCGATGCAGAGCAGTAAGCTAAGGCGAGCAACCCTCCGTGGAGAAACCAGACCCAAGACTTCCCGCTCAAAGCAAGGTCCTCACTGCACACCCCCCTGGCTGTTGAGCCCAGAGAAAAATACTTTGCCTCCTATGGGCCCTGGATAGTTTTTCAATACACCCTAGCAGAAGAGAAGACTAGAACAAGAGCAGCCAGATTCCAAATGAGACTAGTCCTAAAGTTTAATTGACCTCCTACCCTAAAAGTCTCCGGGAAAGGCATAGGCAAAGGCAGAGCCTGGCCAGGAGGACGGGTGGATTGGGCAAATCTGGGAGCCGGGACCTGATGGACTCCCTGGAAGGAAAAAAGGGAGGGAGGGAGGGAGGGAGGGCACAAGGGAGGGAAGGCAGGAGGGAGGAGGCCCCACCACAGGGGTGGAAGGAGCAGCCTGGCGTGCAGACACAAATGCAGAGCACCTGACAAGAGTCACGGAGCACAGTTCCAACCCAGGCAGCTCAGCGAGGAGCTGGGCTTCCCGCAGATGGCTCGGCTCGCAGACATCTATAACCTTGGCAGTGGCGTCGGGCAGGATCCTTGGCTTGGCTGAGCTTCAGAAGCAAAGCGATTCCCAGGAGGGAAAGAGGCAAGGGAGGCCAGTTCCTCTTCCTGTTGTTTAAAAAAAAAAAAAAAAAAACAGTCTAGGGATGAGGTAACTGCTCCCTTTTTTCGGGGAATTCCAAAGTGTTGTTGTTAGCTGCTAAGTAAAATTAGCCCTAAAGTCAAGCAGGGCTTTTTTATCTGCTTGGTCTTAGCAGGTAGTTCCTGGAGCAGATGCTCATAACCTGAGCATTTTCCCCTGTGGCTCCCAACTCTGTCATAGTGAAATGGGTCCATTCTGCATAAAAATTTTCACAGCATAAACCCCTGCCTGGCCAGGACTGCCTCAGAGGACCAAGTTAAGAATTGCATGTGTTCTAACTAGTTCAAGGCAGTTACATCTAAAATAGCTTTTATTCAGTTCCCAATGAGCTCCTTCTCGAAACTTCTATTAGTACAGTATTACAATAATCATGCAATGCAGATAGTGATCCTGCAAGATGGCCTCTGAGAGGCGCCTGCAATAGGAGATGTGTCTCTCCCACCTTACACTGCTTTGCTGGCCTTGATAGCATCCAGCACTTCATTCCAACTGCTAAGGGGGTGGGTGGTTTGCCAGGATCCGCATCACTGCTCCTCCCAGCACTGTGCTGAAGACCTCCTGACGCCTCCACCGGGTCTGCATCACACCACTGGGGCTGGTGAGCCTCCCTGGGACACCCTGCCTTTCTACCCTCTGGCCCCATGTTTCCAGACACTGGGCCACACAAGGGACAGCGTGAGTCCCCTAAAGACCCAGGAGTCAGGAGGTCCTTCTCTTCTGAGCTGTGTCTTCTCACCCCAGCCTTATCTTGCAGCCACATCCTCCACAGGAAGAAAGCTCCTAGGTAGTCTGCAGCCTTGAAGGTGTTGATTGTCAAGCCCGCTACTATCTGCATCAATGATCAGTGGACTTTGAGCACCAAGACTAAGGAACATGGGCAGAAGCATCACCTCTGAGCCATAAGGAAAGATAGGAAACAAGGCGGAATTCACGCCTAAGAGAATGACCTAAGAGAATGTCACACAACAAGAATCAACAGAAAGAAGGACTTAAAAAGTCCTCCCTTTATTGGAGCACCTCTGGACCCGTTTCAAAGCAATACTTTAATGCAGCATGGTGGCGCATGCCTACAGTTCCAGCTACGCAGCAGGCTGAGACAGGAGGATCTTAAGTTTGAGGCCAGCCTGGGCTATAGTGAGAACCTGTCTCAAAATAAAATTTAAAAAGCAAAAAGGACTGGAAATGTAGCTCACCTGTAGATTACTTAGAGGACTTCCTTGGCGTGCCAAACCTGGTTGAATCCCTAGTGGAAGAAACACACACACACACACACACACACACACACACACACACGTTTCTAGTAAGCATTGTTGCTATGACATAGGGCAGTTACTAAAGGAGGTGACTTGGCACTAAGAAAATTGGCTCTGAAATTTGACAGTGCCAAACTTGTCAGAATCAAAACAGGGTCACTTGGTCAAGCCCATCCAGATAAATAAAATAAGGGAAGCCACAGATTGTAAAGGAGGTCTAGTATGCACACGCCTGACCATGGAAGACTGCCAGATCCCCAACTCTGCCCAAATCCCAATGGAAACTTACACCAAAATAATAATAATAATAATAATAATAATAATAATAATAATATTTGCGCAAGTACGTCTGCTCAGTGTCTGTTTAATCCTGGACACCACCCTGTTGCTCCTTGTAAACCAAGGGTTGTTATTTCCAATTATTTTGTGCAGCCATCTTCATTCTTTCAAAACTTCCCCTCGCTCAGCCTCCTGAAACAGCAGCACCTGTACTATCACTACCATTCCCAAGTAAACACCATTATCCCTTAGAGAGCCCCTCTCTGTCTGTTATTCAGGGTAACAATAGCAACAGGCTGCAACAATACTGAAATGAGCTTGTTATTCACTTAAGAGGCTGACACCCAGGTAACTACACTGCAGGTGCAGACAACAAACACATGTATGTCATTCACATAGTAACTCTTAGGAAAAAAGTGAAAGGAATGTTATGATTCCAACACTTCAACAAGCTTATTGACCAACTTTTTACCAGTCAAAGGAATGGTGGACTCATCCTTTTACCAGGCCAGCTGATCCTGTGCTCAGAAGACAAGAATCGATGCTTTCAGAATAAAAACTCTCAGACACTTCTTCCTGGAAGTATTTTACTCTCAATTACTCCTGTGACTCAATCATTGGAAATATTTTATTCATCCCTGGTTTGCTGTTCTTCCAGCCTTCTTACCATGAAGAGGCTTTTTTATTTTTCTCCATTGCCAAGGTGAATCACAGAATCGGGCAACTGGGGATTAATACAGGTTACATCATTTACCCTCCCCTCAAAGGATCAAATCCTCTCCCCATTTTTCAAAAGAAGGATGGAGCCTAATTATGGACTAACCCAATGATTCTTGTCTACTTGTCATCAAAAGAGAAAGAAGCTCCCCGATTTACTTGATAGGGAATGTAAAGGTAAAACTCTGTGTTAATTCGAAGTTAAAGTGTAAAATAATGAATGCTGAATAAGGAAATGAAGCCCTTGGCATTTTACCAGTCTCACGTGACATGCAGAACAGCGAAGGGAAAAGTTGAAAATCTAAATTTCCTTTGCAACTGTGTAGACTTGGAAGGTGGCTGCTACACACTGACCTTGTGAAATCTCCCCGTGAGGGCCGTCACACTGGCGGGCAGAATGCGAAGCAACCACACACACAGATGTACACGCATCTTCCTTGATGAGTCAAAGCGGTCTTCAGGTATTTCTTGGTCCCCGACGGTGTAGGTTCAGGGCTGGCCGCGTGCTCGAGCATCACTTCTCTTTAAATGACCTCTAGAGAGTCCTTCGAGCTCTCTGATATTGAACTTTATAGGCTATTAATGCTGTTTCAATTATATCATTAGCGATTTCCCTGCACAGCAGTAGCACTTTTAAGAGCACAGATACAGAATACTGATAGGAAATCGGTTTCTGTCCAGTTTCCGCCCTTTACCATACAGTATGATTTTATCAGTGAGGGACTTTACAAACGGGCAGAACAGTTGTGGAGGTTTTAGTCAAGTGTCCCACAGTGTCTCTGAGACAATGTGAGGGAGGCTTCCTGATCCGGAGCTGTCCCAAAAGGGAAGGCCTGACTTATAGAGTCTAAGAGGAAAGCTCATCAGGCTGCCCAACACAAACCAGCATTAACAGTAGCCTTGCCCCAGACTCCACAGGGGAAGCCTCATTCATCTGGGTTCTCCTAAATTCCTCTCATAGCTGGTCATTCTGTCACTCTGTGTTGTGTGGAGGGGGTGCTGGGGCTTGAGCCTAGGACTCTGAGCTACATCCCCAGTTGTTTTTATTTTTATTTTGACACAGGGTCTCACTAAGTCACTAGTTGACCAGGCAGGGCTCAAACTTGTTATTCTCCTGCTACTGCAGGATCAAGGGAGAGGCAAGAGTGGGTTTGTGGTATAGGAAGATTATAGAAGAAAAATGGGTTCAAGTAGGCAATATATTAGAACAAAGGGGTCAGGCAGAATCACAGTACTTGAGAGGCAGAGACAGAAGAACCACCACAAGTTCAAGGCCAACCCGGGCTACATAATGAGACCTTGTCTCAAGCGCATGCTCACACACACAAAGAGAATTTCCAGAACTGCTTCAGAACTGCTGGCAAGAATTACGATAAGTGTGTTCAATGCCAGGGGGACTATTTGTGGAAATTAATGGTAGCATGTTTTTTACTATAATAATTTTTAAACTTCAAACATTCACCATACTTTGTAACCTCCAGCCCAAAGTTCTGGGCCTGGTGTACAAAGCCTTGGGCAGCTGGCACCCCTGGGCTGGGGTGATCAGCCACACGCCCTCCCTGCCCAATCATCTCCTACACACTGAGGATGAAGAAGGAGAGAAAACCTGAAGCCATACATAACCGCTGTCACACACTGTTGAACAGAACAACTTTTTCCTTCCCTAAAAATGGTACTATGCACTACAATCAAAAACTACATGTGCTATGTATTCATCACATTATTTTTTTAGAAATTAGCACATATTGGGCTGGGGAGATAGTTCAGTGGCCTAAGCACCTGTCTTGCAAGTGCAAAGACCTGAGACGAATCCCTAGTACCACAAGCCGTGCTGGCTCTGGAACCCCAGGGTGCACTGTGCCAGCCCCAAAACCGGGCGTGGTGGGGCATGCCTATAATCCCAGCACTAGGGAGGCTGAGACACAAGGATCACTACAAGTCTGAACTGCACAAAGAGACCCTGTAACAAATAAATAAATAAATAAATAAAAATTAAAAAGAAAACAGCACACATTCGACAAAAACTCATGCTAAGCTATTCTATCACCTTCACACATGACCCCCATTCACCTCACTATGAAAGCAGGTGGGGCGAACAGACTTCTCCCGTCTGCCTATGCCTGCTTCCCCTTTCCTGCCCTGTCTAATCAGCCAAAGGAGGAGCCAAGTATGTATGGTATCGGCCACAAAGGACCCCAGATCCCATTCTGACCTGGCCAGACACTTACTGGGGATGTGGCTTGCGTGTGCCCAAGGACAGAAGCAGCAGGAGCCACCACAAGACATCAGGCTTTCCCATGGGTGCCACAGGATTTGCTGCTTGAGGGCTTGGAACTGCTCCACCAAGAAGCTGCTCACAAACACCTAGCCCCAGCTACGGTTCTGGAGGAAGCATTGGCTGAGGTGGGGGAATGCTGAGCTAAACTAGGACAGAAGAAACGAAACTGTGGGGCATACCTCTGCTGAGACACTGCCCTTCGGTCATAGTGCCAGGCCACCTGTGCCACTCATCACAGTGGAGGAGGAGGGACACTCAGGAGCCACGGCCTTGTCTGCAGGGAAGGCTCAGAAAGAACCCATCCTGCAGTCCGACTTCTGGCTAAGGAAGCAGGAGGCTGCTGTAGGTTTGGTACTGGCTGAAAGAAGGAACAATTCTATCATGGATAGTAACAGCCACCATTACCTGTGGGTTTGCTTTCTGTGGTCTCAACTGCCCGCAGCCAACCAAGGTCTGAGAATATTAAATGGAAAACACCAAGCTGTGCACAGGGGCGCTCAGCTGCAAGCTCCATATGCAGGTGACTGAGGCAGGAACATGGAAAGTTCAAGGCCAGCCTGGACAACTTAGAGAGACTTGTTTCAAACCAAATTAAAAGGGGCTGGGGGTGCAATACAGTAGTAAAGCATTTGCCTCACATGTTTGAGGCCTTGGGTACAACCCCAGTACTGTTCCAAAAATAAGCAATTTCAATTCATACTTTTTTTTTTTTTTTCAGTACCAGGGATTGAACTCAGATCCTTGCGCTTACCAAGAAAGCATTTATTCTACTGAGCTATCTCCCTAGCTCCCTCAATTCATACATTTAAAATAACTTTTATTACACTATATTGTTATGATTTTTCTATTTTATCACTAGTTATTGTTAATCTGTTATTGTGCCTAATTTATAAATTAAATGCATACATGGGGGAAAAACATAGTCTATATAGAGTTTGGTACTGTCCACAGGTGAAGGCACCTCTGAGAACCTTAGAATGTGTCCTCTACAATAAGGGGGGACTACTGAGTCTCAGTACCTCTCATGTGGGGGAAAGGATGGAAGTCACATGTGAGAAGATGGGGAGGGAAGAAAGGCAGAAGACAGAGAAAGCGCAGGCTGTCAGTTGTAATTTTCTAAAGTCATTTGGCTAGAAAGTTATGAGGTAGGCATATTAGTTGGCTGGTACTACTACTACAAAATACTACAGACTGGATAGCTTAGACAACAGAAATGTATTCTTTCAGTTTCAGAGACTTAAAGGCCAAGATCAAGGTGAGGCCGCTCTGGCAGGTAAGGCAAGTGAGGCTTCTCCTATTGGCCTTCAGCTGGCTGCGTCCTTCCTGCAGTCTCATCTGGCTTTCCTCCAGGAGATAGCACCTCAAGTATCTCCTCAAGTATCTCTTCAAGTATCTCCTCCCTCTTTGCTTTAATAAGAGGATGCCAAACATATTGGGTTAGGGCCCCATCCTTACAGTCTCATTTTAATTTAATCACCTCTTTAAAAATAGTCATGTTTCTAGACAACTAGGGCCTCATTAGATACACTTAGGAGCATGAAAGACAGTTCAGCCCCCATCAACTCTATTCACACTTTCTGTTTCTTCTTGATCAGCGGCAGTAGTTTGTGCCTGCACAGAGGGATAACAGTGTGAGGAGCAGAAAGAGTGTGGCCCTCAGCCAGGCTGGAGACTTCTCTTCTAGGCTTGGAAGACTGGAGCCGGTGGCTTCTCAGCTGTCACATCTCGTTTCAGGCACAGTGGCTTAGGGGAACTGAAATAGAGGTTGAACCCTTCACACACTCACAACAACATGAATCATGAATTATAGAAACTGCCAGCTCCAGGTTTCTTCAGTAACTTGATGTTGCCATTCTTCTGAGTTTGAAAATTTTTATGTTCAGCCATTGAAAGGATTCTACGTATATTTTTTGTATTTAAAAATACTTTGTGCAACACCCACATTGCTTGTAACTGTACATTTCAATTTACTACCAGAATTGTATTGGTGTGCTAAAAAAAAGTCAGAAGACTCAAACTAAAGAAGAAAGAAAAGTGGCCATCAGCCAGCCAAAGAAAGGCCTGAGACAGATCTTTCCTTATTGGTTCTAAGGATCTTTTTTTTTTCTTTTTATGCAGGGTCTCACTACACAGCTTGGACTTGTAGTGATCCTCCTGATTCCTGCTTCCCTAGTGCTGGGATTACAGGTGTGCGCCACCACACCAGGACTCCATCACCAGCTCACCCCGCATGTGGTACCAGGGATCCTTACTGATTCTCCATGAAAAATCACGTGGCCAGAAGGTTAATCTTGGACTTCTAGCAGCCAAAACCCTGAGAAAATTAATTCCTGTGGTTTAAGTCTCCAGCCTATGTACTTTATTAAGCAGCCCTACAAACTAATACAGCTCTATAATAAACAATGAGATTAAATTAATAATCAATAAACTTTCCATAAAGAAAAGCCCAGGCCCAGATAGCTTCGCTCACAAAGGCGACCAAACACTTAGAGAAGAATTAATGTCAATTCTGACAAATTCTTCCCAAGAGCCCAGGGAACACTTCCTAACTCACTGTGAGAGGCCACGATTACCCCGATAATCCCACAGATGAAGATAGCACCTGGAGTCCAGCATCTCTATGGAAACAGGTATAAGAATAACCCTCCAAAAATATTAGCAAATCCATGGCTGGGGAGATGGCTCAGTGGAATAATGGCTTCCCTGGCAAGCCCAAGGGCCTGAGTTCAATCCCTGGTTCTGGAAAGAAAAAAAAAAAGTCTTTAAAAATATTAGCAAATCCAATCCAGAAACATAATAAAAGCTTACACACTATAGCAAAGTAGGATTTACGTCAGGAATATAAATTTGATTTTACATTCAAAAATAAGTTAGTCGGGCTGGGGAGATA
>NW_004524595.1:23127923-23128939 GCF_000260255.1 Octodon degus | reverse complement strand
GAAGCAGGGACAAGGTCGTCCACCCTTGACACACTGTCCCACAAAATACTGAAGGAACTAATCAGGGGAATGCAGGGAAAGAAAGAAAAGGTGCAGGTTCAGCAGGAAAAAATAAAATCACGTCCATCTGCCAGTGACATAACCCTGTCTCCACCTTCTCTTCCATCTTACAAAACAAGACCTAGGTAGTTGACATCTTTCCTGAAGAGTTGTAAAATTTAAGGGCTTTACTTTCCTATCTTTTCTCCTTTCTCTGAATAAACATATCTCTTCCTATTTTCAAGTCCTCTGGCTTGCCAGGTACTGTCAGTCACACCCAGGGGATCTCTCCAAGGTGGGAATCCTCAGGGGATCTCTCCAAGATGGGAATCCTGATTGCTGTCTTTGTTTGCTGAGCCCCAAGGGCTCCTGAAGGGACTGGCAAGGCCAGAGGTTCTGGGTCTGACTGCATTCTTTTGCAATCCTAGTTAGTGGAATGCTGAGGCAGGAATCACAATCCTGAGGCTACCCTGGACCCTTGAGGGAGACCTTGTAGCTACTCAGTGGTACAGCACTTGCCTCCAGGCCCTGGGTTCAGTCCGAAGCACCAAAATGCAAATTTGGCTTTGGTGTAAGAAAGTACAAAGTTTCATGTAGTATGAGCAGGCGCAAGGTTCTGAATATTTTGAAAAGAAATGGTTGGTAAAGACCCGTCTTTTAAGGATGACACTGGACCTGTGACCAGCAGCTCCCCAAGTCTACATCTTTTTCCTTTAAGGGGTTATTCATTAAAAAAGCTTCCTGTGCCACAAAGCAGGTGCCCCAGGGGCCACGGATTCCCCTCCACACCCCCCACCCCTGTTGCTAGGGATTGAACCCAGGGCCTTCATTCCTGGCCTAGAGCTACCTCCCCAAGCCTTTTTTATGTTGAAAGTGGTTCAGGCTGGCCTCGAATTTACGATCCTCCAGCCTCAGCTTCCCAGAGTGATGCGATTACAGGCGTGCGCCACCACGCCCAGCTCCCGCGCAGAATTTAA
>NW_004524595.1:23085133-23127488 GCF_000260255.1 Octodon degus | reverse complement strand
GCGCGCCGAGGGCGAGCCGTGCGGGGGCGCGGGCGCCGGCAGGGGGCACTGCGCGCAGGGCCTGGAGTGCGTGAAGAGCCGCAAGAGGCGGAAGGGCAAGGCCGGGGCGGCGGGCGGCGCGGTGGTGAGCGGCGTGTGCGTGTGCAAGAGCCGCTACCCGGTGTGCGGCAGCGACGGCACCACCTACGCCAACGCGTGCCGCCTGCGCGCAGCCAGCCTGCGGGCCGAGAGCCGCGGGGAGAAGGCCGTCACGCAACTCAGCAAGGGCACCTGCGAGCAAGGTGGGCACCTCCCGGGGGCTGTGCTTAGAGTTGGGGCGCGCGAGCGGCAGGGAGCTGGCGAAGCGGCCGGCCGTGCGCGGATGGAAACCTCGGGGACCTCGGGCGCCTCTGTCCCCAGCAGGCCAGGCAGTGAGCCCACAGTGGGGAGCAGGCGCCTCCGGTCCTCATTCTGCTCTCGGTTTGGGGGTGGAGAGGCGCGGGCGAGAGGGGAGCAGTCGAAGTCTAAAGTAAGCACTGTCTGAAAGTTGCTGGTCCCTCCAGCTGGCTGGATGGAAGCCTTACATAAAATTGGATTTCATATTGTTTATTGCTCGCTTACTGGAAATTATCCATTCCCAAACAGTAATTGGCAAAAATAAGATACAAACTGAAGATTGTTTTTAGGATGTACTATGTTGTGAACCATGTGACATTTTGGGTTTTTGTTCCCAGGATGCACTGTTCGGCAAGAAGGCCTTTGAGATTGTTTAATGGTTGATTTTATTCCATGCAAGTCCAAGCTTGTTATAAATGAAGTGAGAAAAACATCTGAACTTGAAAAAAAGAAAAAGAACAGAACTGTTAAGTCTAGTGCCTGAAGTAACATTTTCCACTGCCTGTAGTTTTAAGGGAAAGTTAGGAATAATCCGTTCTGCTGAGGTAACAAAGCTATAACTACTTTAGCACAGTTAAGACTTTCTCCCAAATAGCAATGGTTTCATCAAAGTTCTTTCCAGAAGTCCATACACTACTAGGCTGTGTGCCATCAAGTTCAGAGTTCACAAGTAGCTTGGCTATTTATAGTATCGTACCCTTAAACTCAGAAAATCACAGCCCAAAATAATCGATATATATGCTTCCAGTAGGAACAGCCAGCCAACTCTTTAGGTCTCATTTGTCAATTACGTCACAAAAAAAGAAATGTGCTTTGTTCAGTAGTTCATTGCAAATATTGTGATTTCTTTACAAGTGTTCCAGGGGAAATTCATCTCTTTATTCCTTCACAGTTACTTATCAGAGTGGTTTCCTTGGTGATTGTTCCTAAGTATTAAGTCTGGTGGTCACACAGTGCCAGTGTCCATCCTCTGCACCTCCTTAGAACTCAGTCCCTTGACAGTGCAGAAATAGCGGGTTTTTTTTTTTTTTTTTTTTTTTAATGTTAGGGAAAATGTTAGGAGAAGTGAAATAAAACTGGAAACTCTGACATAAATTAGTGTTTTTCCCAGCCTACACTGAGAGGCATTCTAGGTCAGTGCCCTGGAGCAAGCGAAGACACTCCAAGGTCCACCCACCAAAGCACCTTTCCTCGGCAGAGACAGGAAATCAGGCCTCCGCACCACCTCTCCAGATTCCTCAGGGTGTTTTGTGAGTTACAGAAATAAGCAGGGCACAGTGCGATTTCCATCCTTACTGCTTAGTAAGGAGGCTTTGGGAAATATATTTTCTGGCTTCCATTAATTATTTTTGTTCTCAAAAGAAACTTGAATACTCACCTGGCAGGGGAGATACCATGATCACAAAGAAACTTGAATTATGCCTGGGTGTACCTTGAGTATATGGGAGGAGGCATTGTAGGACGTGGCCACAGTGATGTTCAATCCACATCCTGGTCTGTTGGTTGCATTTAACATAAGCATATGATCAAAAACTACAGGAAACATTTAATTTTTTTTATTACATTATGTTACAATAAAAGATACAGTGCAATTAATCCCTGGCAAAATATTCTGACTTCACCTCCTGTTACCCGTCATTCTCACCACTTTCTAAAGCAGTTCTAGGAGTCTCCTTTCATGTCCTTAGTTGTACTGTTGTGGCTGCCTTGAGCAGTGTCCTGAATCAACTCAAAACATTTATCTTTCATGGTCATTTTGACTTTGGGGAAGAGCCCAAAGTCCCCAGTGTCAGATTTAGTGAGTAGGTGGGTGAGGACCCACAGTAATATTTTTATGAGCTTGCCTTTCTTATGGATGGTTCATAGCAGCAGCATTCAGTGTATTACATCACACCTCATAAAGACACTCATAAAAGAAGGCTTCCAGAACTCCTTAAGAGAATGGCAAGAACACTGGGGTAAGTGTATTGAAAGTGAGGGGGAAAGAGCCGGCCAGATAGCTCAGTGGACTAAAGCGCCTGCTTAGACAGAGCACAGCATCCAGGGTTCCGATCCCCAGCCTGCCATGCTGGCCCCATCCCCAGGGCACTGAGATGGCAATTGAGACTGGGCATGGTGGCATACGCCTGTAATCCCAGTACTTGGGACACTGAAAACAGGAGGATCACTAAGTCCAGTCTACATAGTAAGACCCTAAATACCCTGTAGACCCAGTACCAAATGCATAAAAAAAAAAAGTGAGGGGGAGCTCTTAGAGGGGGGTTAGGACCAGTATGTCTTTTACTGTAATACGTGTTTGTTTAAGTACACACTATAGTTGTTGATCCACCCTTGGACATTTGTTGAGCAGGTGCTTAGTGGCAGGGATGCAGGAAACACATCTTGTCTTGCTGATTGAGCAGCTGCCTAAGGCCTGGGGTGTTGGTCTGGGCATGCCACTCAACGGTCCAGATCTGCCCTGCAAGTGGGGGGCTGAGTTCCAGCTAGTGCCACAAATAAGTAGGTAACAACTAAGTAACCAAATGTTAGAAGAGCAGAGCTGAAAATTTAGTTTAATAAGGAGAAGGTGATGTGGAGAAGCTGATGCATATAATGAAATTGCACTGTTGGAAAGGCATATGTGTTCCTCTGGTGCAGTTTCTGGCTTTGTCTTTTGTTCACAATCTTTTACATCTACGTTCCTTGACGGTCCCATTTCAGTCACTTGGCTTCTTCCAGTGCCCGTCCTTGTCCCTCAGAATTAACTGCAGAACCAGAAGGTCATTCTTCAGGCTCGTCAGCACACTACAACCACATTTTTTTTTCAGCCTCTTCTGCCCATCTCCCTGATGGTCCAGCCACAGAACATGCCTGAGCCTCAACACATCCTGCCTCTTCCTCCCTCCATGCCTTTGTAGATGCTGTACTTGTGCCCAGCATGCCTCGTGCCCAGCATGCCTCGGTGCTTACACACACCTAGCCACACCCTCCCTGTGAACCCTTCCTAACCTGTAGGGATCTTGGCACTTTCTCTGGGAAGCCGCCTGACTTTCCTCCTTCTGGCCTCATGGTGATGTCCTTGTCCTCCTAGTCTTGCTAGCCTCCAGTCATTGCTGCTGCAATACCTCACTACCTACAGCAGGCCAGGTAAGTGAGCAAGGAGCCTGACGCCCAGGTGTGAGCCTCCCCTCTACCCTTGCTAACTGTGACGTGCTCTGACCCCTCTGCCATGGTTCTCCCACTTGTATGCTGGGATTATCACCATGCCCAGCTCATAGGGGTGTCGTGAAGATTTAAGGTTGATGGAAGAAACGACTTGATGGGCATTGATCAGTTTTACTCAACCAGAAAGTATGCTCCCTGAGGAAGGGAAGTTTTTGTTTCTGCATCCCAGGAACCCAGATTAGTGCCTGGCATGTAAAGGAGCCTTGAACACACATTGACAAGGGAATCTGTGAATTGGCCAGCACTCTTCTCGTCTTGGGGTAGGCGACCTTGACTTAAGTAGATGAAGTCCCTGTCTCATGGAGTTTGACATAAGCTTTAGGCAAAAACACATAAACAAGTATTACCATGTAATTGTTTTACTGTGCAGAATGCAATCTGGAATCTAGAATAGAAGCTAGAGATAAATGGGCAGCAGTAAGTGAGGTAGGCAGGGCCATGCCAGGATGCCAAAGACCTAGCAAGGCCAGGGCCTGAGAGGACAGCAAGCTCCACTGCTGTAAACCTCTGATGCTGCCTTGAAAGCACTCATCCTCACTGGACTGTGAGCGTCACAAAAAAAGGGACTGCATCTCAGAATTCCTTCTAAGCACAGTGGCTGGGTAGTATTTGGGCCTTCTGTAAATATTTGTTGATTAAACAAAGGAATCCTCATGAGAAAGTGCCTTTCTGTTTGCAGATGTGGGCAATGGACTCCCCTCCCTGGCTGCTCTTTTCTCTGGGCATTTTCTGCCTTCCTGCAGGCTAGGAATTCCAGAGAATCCATCCGCATTGACTCCTCTTCGTGTCCTTAGCCGTCCTGATCTCTGACATTAGATAATTACTTCCTGCCCAAAGCTCAGCCTGTCCACATTGCATTAGAAGCTATTTCATAAATGGAAAAAGTGTCAGCGAAGATTTTGATTATCAGAAAATTACTTTATCTTACCAATTTTAAGCATTCATTTTTGAGAAGTTTTGCTGTGAGGCATTTTAAAGATTGATAACATCATTTAGATGCCCATATTCTATTATTATCCTTCAGTGAATCTCAGAACTTCACAGTTGAAACAGAAGGGCTCCACAATTAAATGTTGATGTCAGGGGAGGGCAACACAGCCTAGTATCTTCTTAAACTAAGCCAGTCGTGCCAGAGAGGCAGAGAGCCCACCCTGCTTGGCGGGAGATGGGGAGAGCAAGGGATCCGTGAAGCGAGCGAGGCTGGGAGGCAAGGGCTGCGCGGCCATAGTGGCAGCTGATGTTCCCTATGCAGGTGCACTGTCACCCGGCATAGCAGGCAGGGTGGCAGCAGCGTGTGGAGATTGAGCCATGATCATTCTTGGAGCTTAGCTGGGAAAGATGGGGTCAGACCTATCAAGTACTGTTCAGCCTTTAAAAAGAAGGACATTCTGCCATTTGTGACAATATGCGTGAACTTGAACATTATGTGAAGTGAAGTAACTCAGGCACGGCAACACCTGATCTCACTCATGTGGTACTGAAAAGGTCAAACCAGTAGAGCTAAGGAGTGAGATGGGTTGCTGGAGGCTGCGGTGGAGTGTTGCTCTGAGGGCCCCAACTTTCTGGAGGAGAAAGTGTGAGAGCTCTACTGCACATCATGGTGACTCTAACAACATATTGTGTATTTGAAAATTGTTGAGATGTTAAGTATTCTCATCACGAAGACAGTAAGTATGCTAAATAGCCTGAAGCAAGCATTCCACAATTTACACACATATCACACACTAAATTGTGTACTGTACTATATCCCCTTCTTTTTAACTTGACAACTAATTTTTTTTTTTTTTTCAGAACTGGGAACTGAACCCAGGGCCTTTACACTGATTACATCCTGGCCCTTTTATCTGTTTGCTTGATATTTTTGTGGGGTTTTTGTTTAGTTGGTTTTGGTTTGTTTTTTTCAAGACAGGGTCACGCCAAGTTGTTCAGCTGTCCAGGCTGGACTCGAACTAGTGATCTTTTTGCCTCAGCCTACTAAAGTACTAGGATGATAGATGTGGGCTACCATAACCTGGCTCTAAAATAAATTCTGAAAAAAAAAAAAAAAGGCAGACGGACAGGGCGTTCTCTGAGCCCCGCGTGGTGGCTGGTGGATTCAAGGCTGCCCAGCATGGGAGCAGTGGGAGCAGGGAGCCAGGCTTTGAATCTGTGCTCAAGAAGCCTGCAGGCCACCCTGTGCAGAGTGGACTGGAGCAGGGCTGGCACAAGCCTGACTCCAGGAGCTGCTGCCCTAGTCCCAGCAGGAGAGGCCTGGTTGCTTGTTCCCCAGACCTCAGCATTTCTCTCAGTGCTTCTGGCCACCTCCACATCTGGAACCACCACGCCCGGGTCCCACTCCACCACGGCGGCTGGTGAGCTGGGTGCAGGAGGCCCTTTCCAAGACTGTGCTATAGAGTGGCGGCTTGTGGACGTGCCCTGTTTGCCAACCCATGCTTGCCCAACATTACAGAAAACACTGGCCCATCATAACCCTCACCAGTCACTCTACTTTCACATTGGAAAGGGGAAAGAAAATCACACCTGAGAGGCTGCCCTGCCCATAACAATGCTTTTAAGACCTTTCAGCCCTAATGAATGTTCTAGAACAGTGAGTAATGCACAGACTCTTTGTTATCAGTTTACCTACTTTAATCATTGCATTGTTCAAAAGATATGAGCAACCAAAGGCGCTGTAGAAAATAGGCAACCTTGAAGGGTCTTAAAAGGACTTAAGTTCCTTTCTGAAGAAAGTAATCCAAAGAACAAGTTAATGTTTCTCCATAGTTTGGGAATTAGTTATTAAATGGAAAATGCCTGACTGACTGTTCTACAATTCTTCAAGGAGATAGAATTTAAAGGCCTGGAATTAAACAGCCAGAAGGCACATTTAGATTACATGCCAGGAAGAATTTTCCAGTAAAACTGCAGAATATTAAGATGGTCATGTGGGAGTTGGAAGAGCAGAGCAATAACCTCAGCAAGCAGGGCAGCGGTGCAGGAGGATTTGATAACTTTTCAGTCTGCACTGTGCCGCTCTGGGATGGAATGGTGGAGCTGAGCAGGCATTTACTGACTTTCTTGAATGTGGTTTCCACACAGTCCCTGAAGCTTGCCCCTGGGGTCCCCTGCAGACCTGCCTTGCAGAAGAAACTGCCTTACAAGGCACTCTTTTGGGTGGCCCAGTGACAGGGCGTTCTTGGCTGCAGTCCAAGGCCCTCCCGGCACTAAATCTGCCTCCAGCGGATAAGATCCTGCATTTCCTTTACTAAACTCCAGCTGCCTCTCATCTGCACTTTTAATTGTAAGACAAATAACATCCGGTGCTTCGCAACTGGTGACAGGACCCCTGCATTACTGCTTGCCCTGTGAAGCCAGGGGTACGCAAGGGTAGCTTCTTGTGGTCACTAAGGAGTGCTGCAGTGGGCAAACTTGGAAAGAATGAGGCCTAGGAGTGTGTAAAGGAATGGGTCTGCTGTTTTGGGGCAGTTCTAAAGATTTCCCAGGGAATCCTTTGCTCTTTATAACTATAGAGCTAGAAACCGTCTTCAGAAATCTTCCCCAAGCAAGTTCTACCAGGATTTTGCAGGTCAGTAAAGGCAACTCCCTCCCCCAACAGTCTGCTGAGAGAACTGGCTAGGTCCAGAGGACAGTGCAGGAGCTGACAATGTGCAGAAAGTCTGTCTTTTTCCTAAAACTGATGGGCTAAAGAGCTGAACCCTTGTTTTATCACAAATTGCACTCATCTCAAATTGATGGGACCCCTTTAAAAAAAAAAAAAAAAAAAACTGATTTATTGACTGCTTTCACCAGAGCAAAGCAGAGTGACATGAATTAGAAGGGCTGTCACCTGCAGCCCCACCTCTTCCACAACCCCCAAGCATAAGTTCCAGGGAGAGGACACCAGGGAACCCAGGAAGTGCAGCTGTCCCCAAAGCAGACTGTGGCTGCACAGAAAGTTTGCAGCTGAAAAATAAGAAAGGTTCAGGGGAAATGGCTCAGTAGAATAAGCACTTGCCTGGCAAGTGCAAGGGCCTGAGTTTAATCCCCTGTTCCACCAAAAATAAAATAAAATAAAAGAAAGAAAGAAAGGTTCAGACCAGGTAAAATAGATCTGCTGACTGAGTTCTGACAAAGCACTGTTCATGTGGTATGAAGTTACCTGCAGGTAAGCGTGGATCAGATCCAGGCCCAGGTCCAAGGGGCCAGTTCAGGGAGGAATGTGCCACTAGGAGAAAGCAACTCTCAGACTTCGGCATAGTGTATCCAAGCCCTAGAGATACAGTTTAGCCCACCTGCTTCATAGGATTAGTGCAGAGGTCAGATTATGTGATGTGTGTGAAAGCATGGTGTGAAGCCAAAGCCAGGCATGGTGATACACATGTATAATCCCTCAACTCTGGGAAGCTGAGGCAGGAGGGTCACAAATTCAAGCCCAGCCTTGGCAGTTTAGTAGCTTAGCAAGACCCTGCCTCAAAATTAAAAAAAAAAAAAAGATGGTTATTTTGCTTCATGCAGAGGTCCTAGGTTCAATCCCAAGTGCCACAAAGGAGAGAGGGAGGAATGGGAAAGAAAGGGGAGGGGAGGGAAGGGGACCAGTGGGAAGGAAGGGAAGGAAAGGGCTGTGTGAACTGTGCTGCAGCAGTAAGTGTAAAGCATTCCTCTCAAGAGACTCTAGACTCCTGGGGAAGATCAGAAGATCATGCCTTGGAGTGAGTGACGCGGTAGCTGATGATTGTAGAGTACTTTACAGTGCTTCACAGTTTCCTAACAACTCCAGTAGATGTTCCTTTCTTGCAATTTAAAACCACCTTGAAATGTACAGCATAGGAAACCGTTAGCCCAGTTTACCCCAAACCATTCTCCTGAAAGGAAGCTGCAGGCCACCTGTCTTAGAGCACCAAGGAGCACATCCATACTTAAGGTATTCTGCTATATCCTTGCTGTTCAAAGTATGCTGTTTAGACCCATAATGTTGGCTCTCATAAAAATTTAAAACAGTCCAGATGTGGTGGCACACACCTGTAATCTTAGTACTTGGGAGGCTGGGGCAGGAAGATTGCTGTTGATTTAGGGGAAAGAAACTCCCTTCCTTCTAGATACCTGATATGAGTTGGTAGTCTCTAAAATCAGAACAGTGGAAGTTAAGAGCAGAATATATTGATTGGGGAAAAAAAGCTTCTGTCTAAGAGATAGAAGAGGTCCTCCATGGGTTGCCTAGAACCCTGCCTTTTGGGGGGATATTTATAGAGCAAAACTACAAGGTGAGGTGGGTCTACAGTGGGATAAGATGGCAAATCACAAGGTGGGCATGAGGTAGGACAAAGTTGTGGTCAAAAAGAGTATGAGCATGATTTCTCAGGTAATATTGATTAAATTGGGATCAAAGGAAGGCGCAAGTCACATAGCAAGTAGGCATGAAATAGAACAGGACTTTTCCTGAAGGCAGTGAGTCACTGACTCTTTCTGGCTTTCCCAAGGTGATCCATACCTGTTTAAAATGTCAGGGTCTGGGGGCTTAGCTCAGTGGTGCAGCACCTGCTGGGCAAGCATGAGGTCCTGAGTTCAATTCCTGTTACCACACACACACACACACACACACACACACAAAGAAAATATCAATCACTGTGTTTATTTTTAGGGAAAATATGTGAGTACATTTGTTTTGGCTTGAGGTCTGTCCCTCTGCGGAGGTATCTCTCTCCCCCATGGTTGCAGTGGGTCCTGTCTTCTGCACTGGCTCCTTTGAAGGCCCAGCCCTGTCTAACTACCTGGCTGATATAATGTTTCTACCTGACATAGCTGCCTATAATGTTGTGAGTTCGAGGCCAGCCCTGGACATACAGTGAGTTCAAAACCAATCTGAAACATATAGTGAAACCCTGCTTCAACCAACCAATCAGTCAATAAACTAAGTTCAAATAAAAGAAAAGTAAGGACAGATATGGTGGCACACACTTGCAATCCCAGCTTTCTGGGAAGCTGATACAGGAAGATGTGAGTTCATGCCAGCCTGAACAACTTAGCAAGATCCTGTCTCAAAATTTAGCAGGGGATATGATATGCATCTAAATCCTTCCCGTGGCACAGCTATGTACCTTATGGCTCCGGATGGTCACTGAGCACAGTCTACCGTCTGGTTTCTTATGGCCAGCCTGGAATCTCAGAGCCCTTGGCATGGGGTGCTGGGGCTGCTGGCCTGAATGTTGAGTCCAGAGAGACCTCTTGCACTATAATACCCAATTGAACACCCTTTCAGAAGAGTATAGCGGAGAAAACTCACTTTCCCATGTTCACATCCCTTTCACACATAGCTTAAGCCTAAGTGCTGCCCTTGAACCCTGAGCCCACCTCTGCTCAGACCTGTTTTCCCAGTTGAATGGTACTCAGTTTGAATAATCTCCGAGTATGTTCTGAGGTCAGGTGGGGTTTACATTCCAACAGGAACTGGAGCCTAGTGCTTGTGGGCTTTGAGAACTCGGCTATGTGTGCTCTCTTGACTTTCTGAGAGGGAAGAAAAGAACACTTTGATATTCCACCAGGCAGACATGCAGCTGCCTCCAGTCACCTGGTTCTGTCCCGAGGTTCCACTCCCTGGGAGCCTGTCTTTCTGTCTGGTGTTTCATTTGCATCAGATTAGTGGGCCAGCAGTCAAGTGGTGGAATTAAGAACCAGCTCTGACATCTGTTCTGCTCTTTTCTGGCCTGACCCCAAGCAAGGAAGGAAAATTTATTGGGAAATGGGTCTCCTGCTACTTCCCAGAGGTTTTGAAAGAGACCACCCACAACTGGGGTCAGGAATGTGTAAGTGTAGCCCCAACCCGCAGGGCTCAAAGCCCACTCCTTTTCTTGTCTCCTCTGTGAGAGCTTTCAGAACTCCAGGAGGGAACCAAAAGGATTTCAATCGCAGCTTCAGCAGTTAAGGCAGCTTTGGCTTCCAGACATGCCCTGACCCCCACCCCAGGAAGCCCTGGCTTTTCATGGGGAATGAGGTGCATACATAACACTGCTGCTCCCAGCTAGAGCAGAGAGGTGCAGAGCCACGCAGCAGAGCGCCTTATTAGAGAGGATGAAGCTGCTGGCAGACACCTGCTGGGCCAGGGCTTGGAGCCAGAGCCCCCTCTGGGCCGGGGAGCATGCATCAGGGGCTGAGAGCAGGGCCAGAGAGTTCCTCTGACTTGGCTGTTTCAGTTCACTACACTGGTGAGGTGGAGAGGACCTTTCCAGAGGCGCCCTGCTTCCTGCTGCCCAGCTCTGGCTTTTCTTCCATCTGTTCTGCTTGGCCTCTTACTGTGTGCCGCCTCTCTTTCCTGTGAGGCAGACCTCCGAGCAAGGCCTGTCCTTCCTTCACCCGAGCCCCTTCTGAAGTGGCCACAGCTACGGACATGGTGAGCCCTGCCCAGCACACCCCCTGACTGCACCCAGACTCTCAGTCATCCTGGGGGTCCCTGGAAGAGAACACAGGAAGAACTTAGTGTGCCAGCTGTGGAAGGTGGCCAGCAGTCCATGTCACCCCTTCTTTTCTGGACGCTACTTGGGATGAAGTTTTCAGGTGTGTTAGGGTCCATGTTCACTCTGAACATCAGCCCAAACCTTTCCTTCCTCTCAGAACAAGCCCAGGAGGGTGATAAAGACAGCCTCGGTGGCAGTGGGCTTGATGGGTCCCCAACGTGACCCTGGGCCATCCCTACTAGTGGCTTTCACCCCTGTAGTGTGTAGGGTATGTCGGGAAACGCAGCCTGGGTGGTTCAGAGTGTGTACTGGGAGTTGGGTCACCTGGGCCAGTTCTTCATCCTGTTGTGTAACTATGCATAGAACTCCAATCCTTTTCATTTATAGGTTTCTTTTTGGTTTGGTTAGGTCTTTTTGAAACAGGGTCTCTATATGTAGTTCAAGCTAGCCTTGAACTCACTGTGTAGTCAAGCCGGCCTCAAACTCATGTTGATCATCTTGCCTCAGCTTCCTGAGTGCTGGGATTACAGGCCTGTGCCACTACAACTGGCCTCATTTATAATTCTTTGTTGTTGGTTTTTGTTTGTTCGGAATATTTTGGCACTGGGGATTGAACCCAAGACCTTCACACTGAGCTTCAGCCCCAGCCCATTTTTATTCTTCATTTTGAGACATTTCTAAGTTCCCCAGACTGAGTTTCAATGTGCAGTCCCCTGCCTCAGCCTCCTAGGTGCTGGGATTATAGGCATGCACTGGAATAACTTCAGATGCCCAGCCTCTGTTTATCATTTCCTTACCAGCAGAACAGGCATGTGGTAATAACAATTCTCACCACTTCATAGTGTTATTGACAGGTGAGATAACAGTCTGGGCTTGGTGGCACACGCCTATAAGCCCTGCCGCTGGGGAGGCTGAAAACAGGAGGATCACTATGAGTCTGTAACGAGACCCTGTACGGAAGGAAGGAAGGAAGGAAGGAAGGAAGGAAGGAAGGAAGGAAGGAAGGCAGGCAGGCAGGCAGGCAGGCAGGCAGGCAGGCAGGCAGGAAGGCAGGCAGGCAGGCAGGCAGATAGATGAGATAATATATGAAAATATTGGTTCCAAGCATATAGTTCGGACTCATTAAATCATTTCTATTCCTCCTTTGTTTGTTAGCATTATACACCTAGTAGGAGTTAGTTTGTAAGTGTTTTGACTATGACATGTTGTTGTCTTATTTTGACCAGTCCCAACTCAACCCCACCTCCCATGATTCCAGTTTGGAGCTTAAACTTGCATTTGAGCCCCTGCAAACAAAACCGCAGCAAATCCCTGGGGACGTCCGCCTCGCTGCACAAGGATTCTGGTACAGGGAATCCTGCACCAAGTTGGGAGATGCCAGCCTCCAGGGCAGGCTGCTTACGGCCCTCCAGGGTGCTGGCCAGAGCAGGTGCCCTGATGGCTGCTGAACTGGCTCTGAGCCTTCCAGCCCAGTATCACTCATGTTGTGTTCTAACAGCACCTCTTAGTGGCTGTCCTTCGGTCATTCACATTCAGTTATTGTTGCTGTACCTCTTCCTCACATGTTTTGCTTGTATTTTATACATAGGAAGAGTTCTGTAATTTTTACTGGTTGGTTCATTTGAAGATCAGGATTGGCTCCAAAAAAGAACATTAATCAAAATCACAGGGGCTGGTGAGATGGCTCAGTGGTCTAAAGCACCTACTTAGAACAAGCTTAGCAAAGCTTAGGGACCATGGTTCAATCCCCCAGCACCACATGCCAGACAGCCCTGCCCCCTGGTGGGCTGAGCTGGCCCCCCCAAAATAAATAAATAAATAAATTAAAAAAAAAAATCACAGTTCAGAGACAGGACAGAATAGGGAGGACTCCTAGACACTCACTGGGTATTTGGCTTTTAGGGTCCTGTTGACAGAAATAATCATCCCTTTACAGCAATTTACATGTTTGTTCTTTGGCTTATACCTATCACCTTGGCCTAGCGGGAACTCATCTTAAAACTCAAAACGCTTAACTATAAGGAGACTAATTTAGACCCAGGGGCACTGGCGGGTTAGCTCAGTTGTCTAAAGCACTTTGTTGAGCAAAATCAGGGGCAAGGGACTACGTTTGATCCCCAGCACTACCTATTGGACCAGAACCGCCCTTAAGGCAGCCTGAGGCTGCCAAAAAAAAAAAAAAAAAAAAGGAATCCTTTATATTTAGACCCAAAAGGCGACTACTTATGTTGGGATGGAGAGCAAAAGAAACAAGAGCGTAGACTGGAGACTTAGGAGCAGGGATACCTTTTCAGGTGCATCAGCTTTGGGGTGTTGAGGTGAAATCGACAGAATATTGGGACTGACAGCCCTCCAGATCTAGGCGTGGTCACCTCCAGAAGCAGCAGGACTTTTCAGAGCATCAGGTCCGCCTGGGAATCAGAAGCCTGTGACGAGATGACCACGCTCGAGCGCGCGATAGTTTCACACGTGCAGCCAGCGTTCTGGACACATCTTGGGATATTTTGAGTCTCGTCTGAATCTAACAAAGTCAAACTATGCTTGCATCTGTAGGTATTTTGGGGATTTTTAAAAGTTTGAGTATCGCTTTAAGAAAAATACTGACCTAAAGGCACATGCTCCAATCTTTTTTAGGGGACAGGGTCCCCCTGTTGGAAAGGGAGCTTGCACTCGGTTGGGTGCTCGCCTTGTGAGGGAGGAGACTTCTCCCTCCCTTGTCTTCTCTCAGAAATCTCTCCTAGGATAAAGTGGCTCCCCCAGCCTAGAGGAGAATCTCGTCATTCACCTGAACTGTTTAGATTGGGACTTACTCAAACTGTTGCTTGTAATTACTTTCTCCTATCCAAAAAGTGAGACTTGTGGGCATGGTGGTGCTTGTGTGTCACATAAATTCAAGGCCAGCCTGAGCAGTGCAGCAAGACCTTATCTTAAAACACATGAAGGGCTAGAGATATAGCTCAATGTAGATCACTGGCCTACCTTGTGCAAGCCCCTGGATTCAATCCAGTACTAGAAAAACAGCAGACTTCTGAGACTAAGATCAGGGTTCCATTCTGTTGCCTCATTTTTCCCTAACCATTTCCCATGCAGTGAGTATGATATTTTACCACTGCCGCTGGCTGTGTGATCTTGTCTCTTGTGAAGTATGCTGCTGACTTACAAAGTGCATGAAGGAGTTGCATGAGTTAATGTATTTTAAATGCTTAACGGAGCATCTGACCCATGACTGATCATAAGTAATTTGTGTACTGGTCTACCTCTCCCTCCAGTTGAGCAGCAGCAGAAGAAAGCACAAATATAGTACATTCTCGTCATTTTCAGTAGTTCTGTTCTGGGAATTTTATTCTGGAAGTTCTGTTCTGGGAGCACTGAATTAATGAATACCGAGCCACTGCTCCCTGGGTGCTCTGTGGTTAGGATCCAGGAGCCTCCGATCACACTGATGAACCCATCAGGATGTAACTTGCTTTAGAGACCTCTTAGTTAATCTCTACTGAACTCAGCCATTGACACGATAACCCTCGCCTGGATAAAGCTGTCAGACCCATTTCCCTAACACACGTCACCGTGGACTTTGGTTCTTTGGGGGATGCTCACCAGGGCAGCTTAAATAGCTAAGTCACCGAAAGAAAGCACAAAAATACAGGGAAAGAAAGAGAAGGAGCACTAAATAAGTTCTAAGGGACAGTCTGTGCTGTGACAGTGAAGTACGGAGGTAGAAGGCTGCCTGGCTGCGCACCTGTGTGCCGAGCAGCATGCGTGTTTTGTCACTGTGCAAAGCTGCAGGTGATCCCATCTGAGAGCTGCATATACATTTCACCGAGTAGGGGAATTTACAGATGTGGAATCTACAGTGAGAGCTGACTGTATTTGGAAGTGACCAAGAGAAGAACCAAAAACATTGGGGCAGTGCCAAGGATGTGGAGGGCAGACCCTGCATGGGCATAGCCAGAGTTTAAGCCAGGCTGGTGTTGAGGAAATAATTATTACAGAGTATGATGGTGCATGCCTGTAATCCTAGCACTCAGGCAGCTGAGGCAGGACAATCTCCATGAGTTTGAGGCCAGCCTGAACTACATGGTAAGACCCTGTCTCAGAACACCAAAAAAATAAAAAAATGAATGAACGAAAGAAGAAAGAAGAGAATTATTACACTGACTTTTGCTCCAGTTTAACAAGCACCTGTGCTGTCTTGTGGCCATTCTGTGACAAGCAGGTTTTCGCTCCACACCCCTGCATGCAAAACTCTTGTGCTACAAGGGGTTTCACAGGCCTTTAGGGAGGGCTCATGGGGAGAGCCCCTTTTGGCTTTCTCTCTGTCCCTCTCACCAGCTCCCTGAAGAAACAGGTTACCTTGGGTTCCAGTGCAAGTGAAAATTAGAATAGTTCTCTTCATTCATTCACATCAAGTGCCTGCGTCCTCTGGCTGTTGGGCTGGGTGGCCATGGGAGATTTGGTCTGATGAGAAAGATACCAACCCTTCTCTAAAGAACCATCAGATCCGTGCTCCATCTCTGGCATTGTGCAGTGGAGAAGTGTAAGGCAGGCAGTTATATGCAAAATACGAGAGCCCCTTTGTAAATGAAGTCAGTGGAAACTCAGGAGCAAAGACAGACCCCTCAGCCCTTCATTTTTAATCCTTGGAAACATTTTCTGTGCAGCTTCTGAAAAGGAAAAAAAATTAACAATGATACCTTCATATTATGGCCTATTCATAATTTATAATTTGATTACAAATTATAAGAGCTTATAAATAATATAACCATAGCTAGATGGATAGCATATGAGAGAATTACTACTTTGCCCAGCGTGACATTTGGGAGAAGCAGTGAATGTTTGTTCAGAACTGAGCTAAGAAGAGAATATTAGTCTGAAAGTATTTTAAGATTGTGTTTTATAGGCTTGGCTAATGCTAAGGAAAACACAAACAGTAAATTCGTATCACTGTACCTAGTTCCTGGCAAAAGGATAAAAGCAGTTTAAAGTGCCAGTGGGTGCTACGACCCATAAAGATAACGAGAGCGCTGTCTTCAACAATTCATTGTTCAATGTTTCACTTTTTGCTTAAAACCACAATGGATTTTAGGTTCCAAACTCACATATCCTTCTTAATTTGATTTCAGCCGTCATGCACCTTCTGCATGTCCTGGGAATATAAGCTAATTTAATTTCATCTTCACTGAAGATCTTTTTTGTTCTTAAAAACGAACAGTGTAGAAATTCGTACAATTCACTGACATCAAAGGCAGTCACTGTTAATATTTTTAGCGTATTCCACTCCATATTTTGTTTTGTTGCTCCTAGTCTTTTCTAGGCATATGTTATATAATTATTTTTATCATGCTATTTATGTACATTATATTTTGTTTACAATTTGTAACTAATATTTTGCTTAACAGAAAATAGCAATTCTAGAAGCATTGTAATTCTGCATAATTATTTAAATAAGCCATAACTTACTCAGATTTTTCTATCATTGACAGTGGTGATTCCATTTTTAAAAATTATCCTCCTCTAGATCAAGGGAGACAAGGACTCTCCTCCGTTGTTGCCGGGGTATAAATTAGTACAGTGTTGGTGGAAATCAGTATGGAAGTTCCTCAAAAATCTAAGACTACAGCTGCCGTGTAGCGTGTGATCTGACTGTAGCACTCCTTGGTGTATTGTGACAAGCATTAATGTCAGCGCTCTGTGTACATCTACATTCCTGTACTTATTGCAGGCGGTTCACAGTAGCTGTGCTGCAGAAACGCGCGTGGGGAGAGCAGGCATGGTGCAGACCGCGTGTACAGTGCAGCGCGAGCCTGCCATAAACAGCACAGCCGCGTCATCTGCAGGAAAGTGGAACTGGGGTCATGTGAGGCCAAGTGAGACGAGCCAAAAACAAAATCTTCTTTTCTCTCACATGAGAATCCAGATAAAATAAACTTTAAAAATAAAAATGACATTAAAATATGAAGGATACTGTTAGAGAACAGAAGAGCGGGGGAGGGAAAGGAGAGGAACGAGGGAGAAGGATGGAAGCGCGTTACATGCATGTGCGCATGCGCCCGAACACAGCCACAGCTCTGCAGAACCCGGAAGCACTAATGAAAAAGATTAGCCGTGCCTGAACAGTTTAGGTAAATTCCCTATAAAAACAGAAGGCCAAAAGCACAAATTCCAGCACACAGTAGAGATGACCTCTGCTTGTGCCTAGCTCTGCTTTGCGACTGCCAGGCTGCAGAAGAGGGCGTGCGTCCTGCACCTGCGGCCCAGCTCCTGTTTGTAGAAGTTGCACTCAGTGGCCAGAAATCCCAGGGCCCTGCCGGTGACCTGGTCTACATTGTCATCACCAGGCACTGGCGTTTTTTAGCTTAGATCGTGCGAAGTTCTTCCAGCAAGAGCAGAAAGAAAGGACTCCTGTTTGCTATAATTCCTGTGTTACAATTAAAGCTGGCCCATCAAATATTTCAATATAAAAGGAAGATGAAAAGAATAGTCCTTCGTGCATAATCGAGGTTCCTAAAAAGCACCTGCAGCTCTGCTAGCGTGGTTTGAAAATGCCTTTTTAATGGCAGTCACTTGTGTGGGAGATAAACAGTAAAAACTACATGAAATTTGGAGTTCTTGTCTTTAATATTTTTCACAGGGGAAAACAGTCTTTTCTGTTGATATAATCTATGGTGCACCATAGTCTGCATTAACCTCTGTTTTACTTCTCAAGATTTCAGGAACCTGCAGTCAATTACAGTTCAAAAATACGAAGTGGAGGGCCGGCCAAATAGCTCAGAGGATTAAAGCGCCTGCTTAGGCAGATGCTGGGGCTGGGAGTTCAATCCCCACAACGGTGATTAAGACTGGGCTTGGTGGCGCACACCTGTAATCCTAGTGCTTGGGAGACTGAAAACAGGAGAATCACAAGTCTGATCTATGCAGTAAGATCCTGTAGACCCTGTCCTAAATTTTAAAAAAAAGTGGAAAGTTCTAGAAATAATTCATAAATTTTACATAACTTTTATGATATATTGTTAAGCTTGTTCTAGTTTATCATTAGCTATTAATCTCTTATGGTGCCTACCTTATGAATTAACCCCTGTCGCAGGTGTATGTTACTAAGACAGAAGCACTGTGTGTGGAGGTTGGTACTACCTCCTGCAGTTCCACACGTCTTGGGGTCCTTGGAGGTATCCCACCTGGGTGGGGGCAGCTGTGCCTCCACTTGTCTCCTTGAGGAATACTGAGATTGTGGTTGACCGCTTGAGTGTCTCATTTGTGAGCTATACCTTCCACTCTCAGAGCCTGTGGCTGCTTGTTTCACTTACTGAAATACAAAAGAGCTAGGGGTGGTGGTGCATACTTGTATTCCTACCTGCGTGGGAGGCAGAGGGAGGAAGACTGAAAGTTAAAGACTGTCTTAGTTTCTTTCTAATTGCTGAGACACAACACTCAACAGCCACAACTCTAAGGATGAAAGGTTTATCTTGGCTCACAGTTCGTAGAGATTTGCATCCATAGTCAGCTAGTTCATGGCATGGTGGCAGAGTAGGGTGGCATGGCAGGGGACAAACAGCTCATGGAGGCCTCAGGAAGCAGAGAGATCAAGGCAGGAGGAGGGAGGGGGGCCCTTCCCAGCCACACCCCCAGGAACCATCTCCTCCACCAGGCTCACCTTGCACATCACAGTTAGCTATAAGCTCATCACTCCCTCATGACCCAGCTGCCTCCCAGAGCTTCATGTGCAATCTCATGAGGCTTGAGGGAGACATCCAAGACAAACATAAAGAGACGCAGCTGAGACACTTAGTGAGACCTTGCTTCAAAATAAAATTTTCAGAAGGGCTGGGGAGATAGCTTAGTGTTGGAGCACTTTCCTAGCATGTGTGCGTTGAGGCCCCAGATCTATCCTTGACTTGGGGTAAGGACTATAAAAGAAGCTATGAAATTTTATCTCACGCATCCTCGAGTTCTTGCAGTTGTTGGCAAAGTCGCATTTCTCTTTGTCTCAAGTCTTCAGCTCTCCAGCACATTCAGCAGCAACAGCCCTTGGAAGGCACTTATTCCTGACAGTACAGTGAACGGTGCTGAGAATATGTTTGCGAAGTAGAGACGTGCTGCATGCGTGCATTAATAGAGACTGAACCCAGGGGCACTCTCCCACTGAGCTACACCCACAACCCTTTTCATTTTTTGAGACAGGATCTGACTGAGCTCCCCAGGCTGGCCTTGAACTTGCAGTCCCCTTCTTCAGCCTCCTGAGTGGCTGAGAGTGTGGGTGTACCAGAACCTGGGCTGTGTGATTCTTCTCATTCTTGACTGAGACACAACACAGCAACACAGTGCAGGGCTCGAGAGGTTTGCACTTCGTCTCTTCACGCAAGCACCAGGCGGTGAAGACCCACCAGGGAGGTTCAGCAACCAGGCTCAGGGTGGTGAGAGCCCAGGCAGACTCCCATTAAACTGGAACAAGGGATTCAGGCAAATTGGTGCAAGCATAGATCCACTGCCCATGCACCCAGAGGAAGCTCAGCCTGAGTGGCGGAGCCTGCTGAGTGGGAGGTACGCGGCACCCATTCAGCCATGCATTCGCAGCCCCTGCTCTGTGCCTTTTAGTTTCCATCCCTAACCTTGCATCTCCTTCACTGACTATCCTGTCTGATTAATACTGTGAAGAAATGCATAGACTTGTGCTTGATTTGTTAAATCATGTATGTGCTTTTAAAGAAAAATATCCAGAGAATCCACAGCTGTTGTTTTGGCAAATTAACATAACTTAAATTCAGGCTTGGGTAGTGGCAGTTGTCTAATGGCTCATGGTAAAATATTCCCAAATCTCTGGGACCAACCCGGCTGATTACAGAGGATCCATCCCCTACAGAGGGCAAGCTGCCTGGTTCTGTTAGCTCTGCAAGATAAAGGAAGCAGTGTGTCATTCCCTTACCTAAAAAGGATGTAAAGAAAACTAGAGTAGGTAATCAGCTTTATCCCTGCTTTCACACTTGTTTTCTAAAACTAAAGCCTGTATCACTGAAGAGCAGAAGAACTCAGTGAAGGACAAATAACATTTTCAATCAGTTTGCATAAAATTGAGTTCTTGGAGAGATTTCAGCCTGGCCTGTGGACACATGTGTGTTTGTGTTTGTGAGCATTTCAGCTCTACAGAGTGAGAATGTCACCCCTGAGTCCTGAACATCCGCCAGGTGTGCAGTGAGGAAACAGGCATGTCAGAGTCTCATAAAAGTGCGACAACTACCCCAGACTCAAGAGATTTTAAAGCAGAGAAGAGGGGGAGCATTGCAGAGCAGTTTTCTAAATGAACTGTATGACTATGGTATTTTAGTTTATAAAATGCTTTTAGGCATTAGCTCTTCTGTGCCAGTTTCCTCCGTATGCAGAGGTATGGTTGGATTTGGAGAAGGGGGAAAGAAGAGAGGTGACCACGACAGCAGCAGCTGCTCTGTGAGCTGCAGATAAGAGCAGAGCTGGCTGCTGTGACTGCCCAGCGGAAGGATTTCCGTTCCCCAGAGCAGGAGCTCAGGTGTGGGCCTCGGCTGGAGTGGTCAGCTGCACTAAGCGCTGGCCAGGACCCGGTTCTTCCTGTCTTTCACTCCATCGTCCTTTGCACATTGGCTTCTGTTTTCAGACCTGCTAGCTGCAAGAAGGGTCCTGAAGGCCAGAACTTTGAGTCCTCTCCAGAGATGGAAGGGACAGGGACAAGGGCAGTGAGTCCCATCCTGCGCAGGAGCAGATGTTTCCCAGAATGCTTCCTTCTGCAGCGTCTGCCTAATGCCATGGTTATCTCCCTTCCCTACATCTACTGAGGCTGGACAGCAGGTCCTCAACCAGCTTTCGCTTCAGACACAGGTGCTCAGGGCAGATTTAAAGTCCCTGGAAGCTTAGTGATGCATTTGCAGCCCGCTGATGCAGTTCCCGCTGCACTATAGCCATTGACTGAACCAGATGCAAAGCAGGTCCTGGCGATGGAGGGGAGTGAAGAGCAAAATACGTCATTCCATATACCCAGCAGGGCGAAGTCATACATATTAGAGATTAGAGTTTAAAAGCACATGGGGCCAGGTGTGGTGGTACACACCTATGAATCCCCGCACCCCGGAAGCTGACACAGGAGGATTATTGTGAGTTCGAGACCAGCTGGGGCCTCAAAGGGAGCTCAAGGCCAGCCGGAGCTGCATAGTGAGACCCTTTCTCAAAAAAGGCAGTAAGTTAATAAGCAAATGGGGTTCAACTTTCCACTCCCCAATTTAGAGAAGTTAGTTCTCTGGGCCTCAGTTTTGCCATCTGTAAATTAGGAACAACATTATCTGCCAAAAAAAGGTTAGTGATAGCTACCGTTTGGAGACTTCAGGCGTGGTGTCTGACACAGAGCAGGGTCACACAGATGCACTCTTGCCTCTGACCTCGGCAGGAAAGGTTTTACTTCCCAGGGAGAGGCAGCCCAGGAGGCATCCCTTGCACTTTCGCCTGCATCCCTCTGCTTGTTTTGCAAGGATGCCCAAAGGTGCATGGTGATGAAGGGGGAGGCTGACACCAAGAGGGAGAGGAGTGATTGGGGGGGGCTGTGCAGGGAAACTGGGGGCTATTCTTACCCAACTAAACCTTTTCGATTTTGTAATTTATAGTTGCATCCATTCTTCTAACACATCATCCACTCTTCAGATCATAGCAACAGGTTGCAGAAATCACTAAACTTAGGAATCTTGAGTCTTAACCCTGCCTACGTGGAACATGACCATGTGCGGATTGCCTAATCCCTGGGGCCTTCATTCGTTTCACCTGCAAAGTGGAGCTGGCAGGGCTTGCCTTAAAAGATTATCACTGGAGTAGGTTGGGTAGTAGCCGATGCCTGCATGTCCAGCAACTGAGAGGCTGAAGCAGGAGGATCTCAAATTGAAGGCCAATTTGAGCTATGTAATGAGTTCAAGGCCAGCCTGGACTACATAGTGAGACCCTGTCTCAAAATAACATTTTAAAAAGTTAGGATTGGTATGCTGGAAATAAATGAAATAATAGACTTGAAAACCTTCTGAGACTATAAAGCCATATAGGAATGCAAGATTTTATGCATTTTGACATTGCCAATTATGATAGTGATTCCCAAGTATGCACAATTAGTTAACTGCCTTGTGTACATCTGTGTCAAATGTTTACTTTAAAAAGGACAGCCTGTGTACATCTGGGCCCCCACTTCTCTTCAGAACACTACCAGTAACTAGAGCCCAGGGACTGCTATGTAGTCGTGTCAGCCCGAGCCGAGCAATTAGTAAGGAAATCTGCTATAACAAGTTCATGCACAGCAAAATATAAAGCATTTTAAAATCAGCGTCTGTTTGTGATCGTCTGCTCCTCCTGCCCTCCATTAGCTGGGTAAGCAAGACTTGGCCGAGTTTTCCCATCTAGCAGCTCATGTTGCACATTGACCTGGAAAAGGTAAAACAATAGCAGTGTTTATGTTTTCCATCAGTCACCTTAATGAGTACCTGCTGCCTTGCCAAAAGGTGCAGGAGGCAAGAGTGTCTCACTGCAGAGAAAGGTGGAAGCATGGTGTACCAGGTGGGCGCCATGCCATGGCTGCAGGGTGTAGGACACAGGATCCGGGTCTGGGGTCCAGCGTCATGGGACTGTGCTGGCCACAGAGTTTGTCAGTCTTCCAAAATCCAATCTCCTCACAAAAACGTGGGGCCACTAGAATTGTGGTTGCCAGGGCGAGTGGAGAGGAAAGTAGAGAGTTGTGGGTTCCAGTTTTGCAAGATGAAAAGATCTGCAGAGATTGTTTGCATGATGATATGAATGCATCATGTTCCTTGACTCTTGATGTGGTTCCGTTCTAATGAACCCATAGTCCTTGGAAAATAATCATAAGTCAAAATGCTTTGAATACAGCAAAGGTATACCTCCTAGCATAGTGTCACAGGGTCCTGGGAGCCTTGGTGCTTTCCGCAGGTGACAAGGGGCTGCTGCTGCCCTGCAGCTGAGGGAGTGTTACATACTGCCAGCCAGGGGGAGATCTGTTGTTTCCACTGAGTGCACATCCCTACTGTACCACACTAACACGGGAGATTGGAAGGCAAACTGCTGTAAGTTGGGGACTGTCTTTTCCCAGCAGTGCAGAGCCATGTAGGTAAAAACAGCTGAGCCCAGCACTGTGGTACACCTCTGTAATCTCAGCACTAGCGACTGAGGCAGGAGCATCTCCAGTAACTGCCTAGTGAGACCCTGACCTGAACAAACAAATGCTTGTAATCTCAGCCCTCTGGCAATCTGAAGTAGGAGGATCAAAAGTTCCAGGCCATCATAAACAACTTAGCAAGACCAAAACTAAAAAAAAAAAAAAAAAAATTAAGGGCTAGGGATCTAGCTCATTGATAGAGACCTGCCTAGCATATGTGAGGCCCTGGGTCCAATCTTCAGAAGTGCAAAACAGAAACAAAATTTTAAAGCCAGTAGACATCAATACCAAAACCCCAGTGGCTGCATTTACACCACATGAACAGTGACAAGCTCTCCCCACAAATGCTTCAGTAAGTACCTGTAGCTGGAACAAACCACCTGTAGCACAAGGCCTGCAGGAGTCAGCAGTCAGGAAGAAAGCAGAAGGAAGTAATGGGGGCCAGGGAGATAACTCAGTAGAATAAGCGCTTCCCTGGCAAGTGCAAGGGCCTGAGTTCAATCCCAAGTTCCACAAAATGAAGAAAAAAGAAAAAGAACAGAAGTAATAGGGTGATGGATGACAGAGCGGGCCATAGCAAGGACCCCAGGGTGGGGCAGTCTAAGCTCCATAACTCAAAACCATAACCAGCTGCTCACTTTCAATACAGACCACAGCAAAGCAAACCTGCTCAGAGTAGAATCTGAGGTGAGCAGGACAGAGACGACAGAGCTGGGCGAAGGGAAGGCCCAAGTCAGGGAGAGCAGACCGGGAGATCCCAGAAAGCAGTCACCACCTTCTTAACACTAAGCAGAAATGACACCTCCCTTGAAAGTTCAGGACAACAGACTTTACATAAAAACAAACAGAAGGAAGGCTTCCAATCCAGGCCACTCCAGTGAGAAATCCCTTGTGAAGAGACAGAGAAAATATGAGCAAATGAAAGCATGTGAGAAAGACTTGCCTGCAACAGATAAAAATATAACCTGCTTTTGAAGCAAATGAACTAAAGAACACTAAAGAATACTATGAGAGGGGCCGGGGAGATGGCTCAGTGGAATAAGTGCTTCCCTGGCAAGCGTAAGGGCCTGAGTTCAGTCCCCGGTTCCACAAAAAAAAAAAAAAAAAAAAAAAAAAAAGAATGCTGCGAGAGACAAAGTAACAATACAAACCAGAATTAGGAGAACAAAGATAGGTGAAGAACTCATAAAATAACTCCAAATAAAAGACATAGTTTTTCAGAAATGAAAGCAAAAACCAAAAGAAAGGCAAGAGCAAGTCTCCGTAGCAGGTAATCCCTTCAAGCAGGTAGGAGCCAAAGGAGGACAGTTGATAATTTTTTTAGAAAACAGAGTAAAAGAAGTGGATATTGAAGGCATGCTGAGCAGAGGCCAAGTGCAGATAACAGGAGTCACTGAGGAAGGGGATTAAAGCAGCAGAGCGGGACAAACACTAAAAACTCTAATCCTGGAAAACTTTCTTAAATAATAAAAACTGTAAAATTACATTTTTTTTCCATATTTAGGACAGGGTCTGCAGGATCTTACTAAATAGATCCAGCTGGAAATGATCCTCCTGTTTTCAGCCTCCCAGGTGCTGGGATTACAGGCTTGCACCACCACACCCAGTCTCAGTCACCCTCTCAGCAAGCCCCACAGGCAGGGCTGGCATGGCAGGCCAGGGATCGAACCCCCAGCCACTGCGCTCTGCCTAAGCAGCCACGTTAGTCCTCTGAGCTGGCAGATCGGCCCTTAAAATTGTGTGTGTGTGTGTGTGTGTGTGTGTGTGTATTTTTTTTTTCCTGTATTTTAGGGAAGGGTCTACAGGGTGTTCAGGGTCTCACTACTAGATCAGACTCATAGTGATCCACTTGTTTACAGCCTCCCAAGAGCTGGGATTACAGGCATGTGCCACCATGCCCAGTCTCAGCATGCCCGCAGGGGCAGGCCCAGGGTTCCAACCCCTGGCCCTTGTACCTGCCCTTAAAATTACATTCTAAAAGAGCAGACAGCATGTTCAAGAATGTGAGCCTAGTACGGTAGATACCAAACCTTACTGAGCTTTAAATGGAGCAAAAGATTTCATAGACATCATGGTAAAAAAATTGAAGTAACTCATAGGGGAAAAAGGTAAGTTCTCACCAGACCTTTTGACAGCAGCTCTTTGTGCCTGGGACAGTAGAATAGCCTTTGGACCCTAGAGGCGACTTTGGTTACCTGCAAGCGTTCTTTAAGCCCTGCCTTGTAAGTGGTAGAAATAAGACCCTACATATGTCCAGGGGAAACAGCTAGCTAGGAGGGCTGCAGGAGGTGACAAAGGATTTGGTCTTGGGAGCCCTTTAAACAGCTACTGCAGTTCAGAGTTGATAATATAATACATAAATATGTGACTTACCCTCAAGGTGTAATGTCAGATTTATGGTGTACCATTCCGTGGCCTTATTTTTCACTGTTTTTAGAAAAAGCATGTCATTTCTGGTTAAAGGGATTTTTTTTTAATTGTTGGACTTTGAATGATTTAGTCTATGAATGCACAGCTTAATACTGCTATTAGATACATTGCATAGAGTGCAGTTTTATTAGAGAGGAAATGCCACTTACTTAGGTTTGTGCATGTCCGTAGAAGCCTTGCAGAGCCCCTGGACTACACAGTGAGAACCTGCCTCAAAATCAACCAAAATAAGAACAGAAAAGACGCATAAATGTGTGAGGAGTTGCTCAGCCTCACAGTCCCAAAATGCAACTGGAACAACAGTAGCCTACAGTGGTTTCCCCTTCACCTTAGCCTCATTTGGAAAATGCCTAACCTATACACTCAGCATAACCATGAAGTCCTCATCAGCTTTTTGAAAGCAGTCTAGGAGTATTTATTAAAATGAAACATTCTCACACCCTTTGACCCATAGTCTCATTTCTGGGAGCCTCTCACAGGGAAAGAAAAGCACTAATACATAAGTATATGCTGCTAAAAATAAGAAAGAATTTTCTTTATCTTCTTTTAACTGCCAAAAACCAAATTAAAATAGTCTGACTCACAGCTGTAGGGTGGCTCGGGCATGGATTTCAATTCACCACTGGCTGACGCCCTCCTGTCCTCTTCCCCACGGAACTCTCGTTCTGAGACTGCATCCAGAGAGCTGCTCCGTTTGGTGCCCGCAGGGGCAGGGGAACATTCCAGCACATTGCCTGCAAGCTCGGGCTCCTCTCCAGGAGGGCTTCCTCGCTCTAATGAACGTCCCTGGGCTAAAGCTAATATATCTTTCTTCTACTTCTGATATAGAAAATCAGAAAAGACTAGACCCAAAAAGACCCTCTCACTAGATCACTGCTTCAGCCTTCTTTTTTTTTTTTTTTAACCAGAAATGGAACTCACGGCCTCTTGATTGCCAGGCAGGCACTGTCCTGCTGAGCAGTACCCCTAGACCAAGCTGAATGTGATGAGTCCTGGGACTGAAACTCCACCGACCCCATGGCAGCCCATCCTGTACATCAGTCTCCCTCCTGGGCTGGGGATGGAGTTCAGCAGCACAGTACCTGCCTGTGCTGGTTGTGAGTTTAATTTCTCGTACAAGGAAAAAAAAAAAAAAATCTTCAACCTCCCTCCTTCTCAGACCTGAGCTGCATCGCTGAGTCACTAGCATCAGTGCCTTTTCCCTTCCTATCCAAAGTCTTTGGATGCAGGTTACTGACATAAAATTCCAAGGAGGAACTAACTTATTTTAAAGGAGCAGGAAGGCAGTGTGATTGGTTGCAGTCCCCAGGTGGGGTTTTCAGGAGCAGGATAGAATAAATGCTGTATCATCCCCTCATATTGCACTGAGGAGGCGATGTCCCCCTTTTCCTCCTCAGCTGTAGGCTCCAGACTCTAGGCTGGGCTTCATTCTAGAATCAAAGCACATGGTAGCTGAGGACGTGGCTCAGCAGTAGGGCTCTTGTCCTTGTATTCACGAAGCTGTAGATTTGATTGCCAGAATCTCAAAAAATAAAGTGCTCAGAATCTGAACTAAGAGCAGTGTTTTCCAGAGCCATTCAGCACTGAAGCCACCACTGTCAGGAAGTCCAGGGTCCTTTGCTCAGCTGCTGCTTGTTTGGGGCAAGGGAAGATCTGGGTGGTAGTGCACGCTGCCAGCGCCCAGCGACTCCTGCACAGGCCCGACGCACTGCTCCTGGCCTGCAGGGAGGGCTACCCCACACACCAAGAAGGATGTGACTAATAAAGAAAGTAGCTTCAGAGACTGCAAGTCCAGACAGCTTTTGATAAACATTTAAGCAGAGGTCAGTAATGTTTGCCTTTCTGAGGAGAAAATATGTAGTCTCTGGTGTGAGTGGGAGGGGGCAGAGGGGAATAAATCTAAACATGAGCTTCCTCCCTTCATAATTTTTACAGACTTTTAGCAGCAGTCAGTTGTAAAACCTTGCAGGCTTTCATGTGCATAGCCCGTAGCTGGGTATGAGCCAGACAAGAACAGGGTCTGTGAAAAACAGGCAATTCCAGAGTGATGACAAGCTAGTTGAAAACTAATGTGGAGGGCACTGGGGAAAGTTCCCACCCTGCAGCCGGGAATGTTCCACAAAGTCTCCATTCAAGGTCTACTTGAAGGACCCTGGTTGGGATCCTCACTTCCTGTGCTGACAAAAGGCGGACGTTTTGTAGGGGAAGTGGGTGTGGACTTCCAGCAGAGGCAAGGTGAGTTGGGCCAGATGGCATCTGAGCATCCTCAGCCCTTGCAGGGGATTCCAAGAACGTTGGCAGGAATTAAAGCAGAGGGAGTTGGCATTGACATTTTCTTGCAGGAAGAACAGATGCAACAGATAGTTTGCATAACCAAAAACTCTTATTACTGCTGCTGCTCCAGCACCCTTTAGCACTTGGATTTGTCTTCACATTTCCTGATCTGGTGTATGTTGGGAAGGGAGGGAGGTAAGACTGGGGTTCCCTCTGGTTGAGACTTAAGTAAATTAAGAAAAATAAATACCACTCAGAAAGCTCCTGCTAGCTGGCAGGAAGGAGCTCAGTATTGGAAGATACAGTTTTGATACACTCTTAAGTAAGATATCTTCTTAAGTAGATATATCTTCATATATCTAGATTTTTACCATATTGGCTTCCATTGTCCCCTGTAGCCTGGAGCAGTTGGGGCCAATGTGAGCAGAATACACAGACAGTGTCAGTTCCCCTCCTTTACTCTTGGGCGGGGGAGATATTATCTTTGAAATCATAAGCATTCCTATACTCAGTTTTGACATTTGTAGTAGCTTCCATCACTGTCAGCAATATCTGAGATCATCTATACAGACAGAAAAGGCTGCTTGGCTTGCACTGTTAGAGATTCATCCCATAGCTGTTTGGCCCTGTTGCTTTTGAACCTGTGTGGAGACAGCACAGCCACTCACCCCATAGCTAGGAGGCAAAACCAGAAAACAAAGTGAAGGGACTTAGGTCGCATCGTGCCCTCCAAGGGCACAGCCCCAGCGACTAGAAGAGCTTCCCTGGATCCAACCTCTCCCAGTTTCCACTGCCTCCCAGTTGCACCATGAGCTACAGACCAAATGTTTAACCTTTGGGGGACACTTGAGATCCAAAGTACAGCATTGCTTGCCTTTGTAACTGAGATATTTGTTTGAAGCCCAAGAATTGAGAAAGCACAGTCACTAGTTTGTTGATTCTTTCATTCTTATAACCACCAGGCCACATGGTTCTAAGGGCATGGGAAGGCCTATGTCAAAAGGCTTACTCTGGAAACTACAGGATCACCACTCCTATCCAACAAAGTTCTGGAAACATTGGCCAGAGCAATCAGACAAGAGAGAGAAAAAGAGTAAGGGTAGGAAAGGAAAAAGTGAAATTATCATTATTTGCAGATTATATGATACTCTACACAGAAGACCCAAAAAAATCCACCAAAAATTTCTAGATATAATTACCAAATTGAGTAGCATAGTAGGATGCAAAGTCAGCACTCAAAAAAATAGTGTGCGTGTACACAAACAAACTTACTGAGAAATTAGGGAAAGCACGTCCTTCACAGTAACATTCAAAAGAAGGAAGGAAGGGAAGGGAAGGGGAAAAAATGAAAGACAGACTTAAGAATCAGTCTAATGAAGTAAAAGGTCTAGACATTGAAAATTATAGTACTCTGAAAAAGATTGAAGAGGATGTCAGAAAATGAGATAGTCTTTGCTCGTGGATAGGAAGAACCAACTTTGTGAAAACTCCCAAAATTGCTGCACAGATTTAATACAATCCCAATCAAAATACCACTAACATTGTTTGCATTTCTAGAGAAAACATTACTAAAATTTATCTGGAACCAGAAGAGACCTAGAATAGCAAAGGCAATCCTGGGCAACAAAGGCAAGGCAGGAGACATCATAATCCCTGACTTGAAATTACACTACAAAGCAACTGTGATAAAATTAGCACGATACAGGGGAAAAAAGGAAAAAAAAAAAAAAAAAAAAAACCTGAGGATCAATGGAACAGATTAGAAGGAGCAGACACAACTGTAATCACACTCATCCACGTTATCTTTGACAAAGAGGCCAAACATGTTCACTGGAAGAAAGACAGCCTCTTTAATAAATGGTGCTGGAAAAACTGGCTTTCTGCACAACAAAGGCTAAAACTAGCATGTTTATCACCATGCCCTAAACTAAAAATGGATCAAAGATCTCAATATTAAAACAGAAAAACACTAAATTTACTGGAAGAGGAAGTAGGTAGAAATCCTGAGGACATAAGGGTAAGCAGTTCTTGAACAAAAGCCAAACTGTACAGGAAATACTTTAAAGAATCAATAATGGTGATCTCATTGAAAAGATTTTGCACCTCAAGAAAGACACCAACAGAGTGAGAAGAAAACCCACAAACAGAAAAATATCTAGCAACTGTTTCTCAAAGAACTTCTAAGACACATTTTTAAGTCAGACCCCCAAAATTCAAAGACCCAATCCAAAAATGAGCATCTGAGATGAATATACTCTTCTCAGATGAAGCTATACAAATGGCAAATACATTATGAAAATGTTCCACATCATTGGTCACCCAAGAAATGCAAATTGAAACAATACCAAGTTTCCACCTCCCTCCAGAAAGAATGGCTGTCGTCCACCAATAAATGCTAGCAGGACAGGAGGTGTGAGGGGGCCCTTCACTGTTGGTGGGAGTGCAGACTGGTACAGCCACTGTGGAAATCAGTGTGCAGAATCCTCAGAAATCTAGGATCGGGTTCCATTTGAGCCCACTTCTGGGAGTCTTCCCAGAAGAACTAAGAACATCCTACCACAGGAATATATGTGTTAGCAGCACAATTTGTCATAGCTAAATCTTGGAAATGACCAAATTACCATTAACTGAGGAATGGATTTTAAAAAAGATGTGGTGGGGCCAGGGAGATGGCTCAGTGGAATAAGCAGTTCCTTGGCAAGCACAAGAGCCTGAGTTCAATCCCCGGTTCCTAAAAAAAAAAAAGATCTGGTGCTTTTATATAATGGAGTACTGCTCAGCTATAAAGATACACTCAAGGCTTTTATAGATAAATGGATGCAAATAGAGACCATACTCATAAGTAAAATAAGTCAGATGCACATGTGTGAACATCATATTGTCTTCCTAGTGTGAGAAACTGAAAGAGTAAGATACAAAATATACGGTAGATATTGTGAAAGGGAAAGAAACTGCTCAAAGGAAAGAAAAACTGGGATGGGGGAAAGGAAAAAAGGAAGAAATGTATACATATATACACACACACAAGATAGCTACGATAATTGTATTACTAATTTCTGTTCGTTGAAAGGAACAGTGTTTATATTGTTTGACCATTGTTACATGCCTATATCTGGTCACCTGAGCAACTGCTTTGAAGATAACAATCTGCAATGTAATAACCATTGTATCTTTTTAAAAATATATACAAAGGAAACTATGGGAACTGTAAAGGAAGTAGAAGTTGCAGGTCAGACCTCCCCTGGAAGTCTGGCCCTGCTTTTCAATTCTGTGAGTACAGGAGAGATTCAACCTCTCAGGGCCTCTCGCTCCTTGGCTGGATGCTGGTGTCGTAAGCACAAACCTTCGTGGGATTCTTGAGAGTTTCAGAGATGCTCGGTGTGAAGGAGCCTGCCTGGGCCAGGCAGGTAGCAAGCTCCATCAGTGCAGATAAAGGCAGTGTTCGTGTTAATAATTATCGTTATTACTAAAGGAGAAAACAGCATGAGTGGGGTAGGAAAAGTGCTGCAGAAGACCCCTAGGAAGATTTTATATAGAGTTTAACTTGCTAGTTTTCTTTGTGCTTCATTATTTTTTAAAAGTACGTGTCTTTGGAGAAATTGGGAAATTCCCTTCCCTTCGCATTTCCATTCTGCTGCGCTCCTGAAGACCGAAGCTTCAGAATTCATCTGCAGGCTACACCCCGACATTTTCACTTGCCGTGGAGTGTCAGGGTAATTATTCTGTCAATTATTTGACTTTTCGAAGTGCGCCTACCTTGAAGAACCTCTGCAAAGGAGGACCGTGTTAATGTGTAACACGGAGATAAGCAAAGCGCTGCTCTTTTTTATTATTACTCTTTTTTCATGGCTGTTCAACTGGAAAACCAAAATGGTTCTATTTGCATCTCATTGAGCAGTGTTGAAAAGTGGGGGAGAAACAGCTCTCACTAATGAAGTATGGGACGTGGGAAATTTTAACAACACAAAGAGCAATGAATCACTTGCAGTGTGTTTAAAGAAATCACAGGACAGTGTAAACCTGCTTCTAGAAATAATGATATTTAACAAGCCAGCAAGGAAGAATGCACTGAAGTTGAGCCAAGCAGACACGAGCCCCTTTTGTAGAGGTTATGAATGCGTCCACGTGTGTAGACGGGGCCTCCCTGGGCACACAGAAGGGCAGGCTCTCACCCCTGCTCTGGAGACCCACACTCAGGCCACAGAGAAAGGAGCACCTGCTGCAGGAGGCACCGAGTTAGGGCAGGAGGACCCCGGGGATGTCCTACGTGGCAAGCGTGGGTAGGGCTGGACCTCTCAGGCCCTAACATTGAGACTGGGAACTTTTCATTGTAAGTGAGGCCTCCCTGTTGGCAGCCAAGTGCGCTTCTGAGGCGCCGGGCAGTGTCAAGGACCGTGTAGGCTCTGGGCTGGCCCGCCCCTTTGGACATGGATCAGAGCAGCGCGGTAAAGCCAGCTGTTCACATCTGCATGGAAACTATAGATTTATATCACTGACCCATCAAGGGAAAGGGTGTCTTGTGAAAGGGGAGGAGCGGAAATCAGTTGTTAGCCTTTGGAGCTACAGGAACTCTGCTGAGAAGGGAAGAAAAGCAAATACTGGATTTTTACCATTTTCCCATTGCAATAAGCATTTCCCTTGTGCATTAGTTAATAAATTCATTACAGCATACTTTTAGGTTACCTGCCTGGCCCAGGGGCGGGGCCTGGCTTCTAGGGCTGCTTGATTTTTTTTTTTTTTTTTTTCATCCCAGCTGTGCCTTGTACAAGCCTTGTGACTTTAGGCAAGTTACTCAATCTTTCTGTGCCTCACTTTTCCTCGCTGTAAAATGGGACACAGCATCAGCACACTTCCCCTCCCTGGGGGTGTTGAAAAGGTCACACAGGTGAATGTCACAGTGCAGTCAGCAAACGAATATTAATTATATCAGCCTTGGAGTTAGAGCAAAAGTCAGTTAAGGGGAAAAACTGACATGGAACAAAGTAGTAGCATATGTGGCTGAAGAGAATCATGAACATCTTTCAGTCCAACTTCTTCCTCAACCAGAGAAACATCCTATAACATTGGAAAATCATTATTTTGAAATCATAAATAACAGTCTTGGGCCGGGGATATAGCTCAGTGTCATAGTACCTGCCTGGCAAGCACAAGGTCCTGAGTTCGATTGCTGGTAACAAAAAATAATAATAGTCTTCATTATTGAGTGCTCACTGTGTGCCAAATGACACACATCGCAAAAATTCCACAGGTCCATGTGCCACCCCCTCACATCTTACACATGGGGTGAGTTGAGGCTGAGAATGTTAAGGAGCTTCCCAAGCCCACCTAGGCTTGAGCCCAGGCCTCTTGAAACACAGCAGTTCCTTTCCCTGCGCGGTTCACTTTCTGCTGCAGCGAAGTCAGGAAAAGCTGCGTGCTCATCACCTGGCTCGGGAGCACCACGGTACTGTTCTGTCCGCTACTGGACTTGATTGGGTGTCTTTCCCCTGATGGACATGTGCAAAGGGACGACTTTCAGTGTGTTCTTGGCTTCATAAAAGCAAATATATAATATTCATGATTACATGATTTATTCTGCTTCGTTTCTTCCATTTAAATCCAGAGCATCATATTTTGAAAAGCACTTTAATCCTGTTGACCTTGAACAAATCATTCTCCAATATAAATAAGATTTGCTGTTTAAAAGAAATGATCATATTAAGTAATAAAATCAAGTCCTCTTTGGATTTGATTAAAATTGTAAATAAAATGAAGGATAAGTCCTTGGCTACTCTTGGCTATCATTCATGACACACAACTGTATCTTTTAAAACTTGGTTCATTCTTGGGTATCTTTAACTGCAGATGCTTTGTTATATTGACCCTAAAATGCAGTCCTTCTTTGAACATGGTGCTTCCCTCTAGGGTAATTAAGACCCAGACTTCTCACCAGTGACAGGTGAGAAGTCATTTCTGAGAGAGCGGGAAGCTAGCAGGTGTTTCCCCACCCTAGAATGCCCAGGTGATGTTCTGTGCTGGTGTGCAGACCCACTGCTGTCCCTCACTGGGTCAATTCTGCTCTTAACCCTTTGGTGAGCCCAGTGCTGCAAGGCTGATCAGACCAGCACTGGACACGCTGGAGCCACCTGCAGTGCAGACCAGCACGGCAGGCTTCTCAGCCTCACTAGGGCTATGCTCAGGGGTAAAACCCTGGCCTAGCATGTGTGGGGTCCTGGGTTTAATCACTACAAATGCAACTAGTTATAAATAAATTAAAAATAGAGCCTCCTTTATGTCCATAAGGTTCCATGGTTAAATAATGAAGGCAGAGGGACGAGTAGGAGCCAGGGGAAGAATAAGCAGAGCTGTTTTAGAGCAGCCCGGACTTAGGCTTCTTGGTGTTGCTAGTGTTTGTATTTCGTGAGAACTCCTCAATTTGTTGGTTTTGTGTGAGTGTGTGTATGTGTGTGTGTGTGTGTGCAGGGTCTCACTACACAGCTCAGATTTGGAGTGATCCTGATTTGTGCCTCCCTAGTGCTGGGATTACAGGCATGTGCCACCATGCCCAGACTCCGTCGCTGGCTCAGTGCACCCCGGGGCGGGACCAGTGTGGCATGTAGTGCCAGGGATCAAAGCCTGGCCCCTGCACTTACCTAAGCAAGCACTTAGTCCACTGAGCTATACCGCTGGCCCTAATTTGTTGGGTGTTAGTTCTCCAGAGCTGCTATGTCCTGTAGCATCTCCAGCTTCCAGCTGGCCCTTGCACTCTTCCATACTTGACACTGCAGGTGGCCAGCATGAGCCTGCCTTATAAACCCCAGAAACACAATATAGCTGGTGTTGAATCCATTCCTCTAGTGAAATTACTTGATCTAGACATATAGATATATACCAGTTAGTGAATTTTTAAAAACAAAAACAGATTTGCTGTATCCAAGCTCTAGTCCTCAGGACTAGTGAGGTATCTGCATATGGGGACTGTGAGCTGTCATAAGGGTGGAGCCCTCGGAGGTAAAATTAGTGCCCTTATAGGAAGAAATAGGTGATGCTGTCTCTCTCTACCATGTAGGATGCAGCAATAAAGCAACCCTCTACGGCCCTCACCAGCACCCAGCCATGATGCCACCCTGGTCTTGGGGTTTCCAGCCTCCAGGGCTGTGAGAGACACATCCATTTGTTGAAGCCACCCCAAACTGTGGCATTTATTAAAGCAGCCTAGGTCGGCAAAAAGATGCTTAGCATTTAAAATTTTTATATGATATTCCTAAATGCTCAGCTTAAAATACTAAAAATGGAGAGATGTTCCTTCTTTTCAAGATGGGGCCCATTCGGAGACCCATATACAGCAGATCCATGTTGCACACAAATGGGAGTGGCAAGAGGGGTGTTTAAAATCCCACACTGGGGGCTGGTGAGATGGCTCAGTGGTCTAAAACACCTAGATAGAACAAGCTAAGCTAAGCAAAACAGAGGGACCACGGTTCAATCCCCCAGCACCACATGCCAGCCAGCCCCGCCCCCTGGTGGGCTGAGCTGGCCACACACACACACACACACACACACACTAAATAAATAAATAAATAAATATTTAAATAAATAAAATAAAAAAAGAATTAAAAAAAAAATCCCACACTGGGATCCACAGGCGGTGTCTTTAGGACCTGCCCGCTGCATTACTCTGCCTGTGTCTACCATGTTTTTCAGGTATGAAGATTATTTGGCCTTTATTTTTGTATGTGTCACATTCTTTTCTGGTTTTTTTTTTTTGTTTTTTTGTTTTTTTGTTTTTTATCACACTGACCTCTCCTTTACAGGCGTTTGGTTATTTTTTAAAACTGTATTTGCTTCACTGAAGCTTAGTGTGCTGTTTTATGGTTACCTTGCGGAGATCTCATTAGAAAAGCACTTTAATATATTACTTGGCAAGCAGACATCTGACAGTGTTCTGGTTCATTAGTTAGGAACCTCCCAAGCCTGGAGGAATGGACATTCCTGGATGGATGAAGACTCCATCGCTTCAGCAGGACCAAGGTTTATTTTAATACATTTTAGGGGAGGAGGAGGAAGTGTCCTAAACCTGGCAAAGAAAAACCACACTGATTAAGAAACTAAATGAAACATTCTTAGAGAAGAAAGGCACTGCAGTTACCATTACTTCGCAGCATCTGCTGCTTTCTTTGAAGACTGCGTTCAAGTTAGAAAATGAGTCTCCTTCCCCTGCAGGCTCGTTAGGCAGACTTGCCCCAGATCACAAATTACATTTGGACGATCCTAATGAGGACAGACTCTTCAAAGCCATACTCATTTTACCACAAATAAATGGATTCAAGTCTTATTTGTGAGGATTTCATTTCCAATGTTGAATGTGCAGTCAAATTCTTTCAAAGTCATGGTGTTCAGAGAAGACATTGAGTGATGGGATTGTTTATTCTTAAAGGTAAGACACCCTTTAGCAAAGCACTGGGCTTGGAAATGTGATCAGTCAAGGCCCAAGCTGCCTGTATTTCCCCGCGTGACACTGTTTCTTGTGGAGTTCTGACCAAATTGCCTCTCTCTCCTACAAAACACAGCCTGACCCTGCAGGCACCTGCTGTGTGTGAGCCGATAATGCCTTGCTGTTTGCACACAGGGTCTGCCAAAGGAAGCGCAGTTTGAATTCTTAAAGCAGCACAGTCCTTGGGAGCTGGAGCCTGGTTTGGGTGGTGCTTTTATCTGAGAATCATATCATTTTTTTTTTCTTTTAACTAAAAGATTTAAAAAGAAGCAAGTTAAGGGCCAGTGAGAGAGCTCAGCAGACTAACTCCCCACTTAGGCAAGCACTGGGAATGGGGTTCGATGGGGGGGCACCACATGACAAGCTGGCCCCGCCCTCAGGCATGCTGAGCTGGCTGCTAAAACCAGGCGTGGTGGCGCAGGCTGCCTGTAATCCCAGCACGGGAGGTTGGGAACAGAAGGATCATTAGGAGTCCAAGCTGCGTAGGAAGGAGAAGGAGAAGAAGCAGCAAACTGAAAATGTGTTTTAAAAGCAAGCTGGATTGTTGGGAGGGATAAATCAGACAGAAGACCAGGGGTGTAGAGAGAAGGGCTTTTGGCCAATCTGACAAGAGAAGAGTAGGGATGGGAGATGCCCTTAGAGCAACTCCAGCCCTGGATTCTAGCCTGGAGAGTACAGCTGTGGGAGAGAGGAGGAAGTGAGGCCTGCAGTGCACTCACTTTTGCCTGAATAAGCAGAACTCAGGAGCCAGGTGTGGCTAATTTTTACTTTTTAACACCTTCAGAGGCAGAGAGCAGCTTAGCTCTGGAGACCTAGGGGGCCACTCTTAGAGGCCCCTCTGTCCTACCTGGTGAGCTGGTCCTTTAATGTCAGGCAGACCTGGGGCAGCTTTAGGACCATCTCCCTGCCCTCAGGGTTTCTATGGGAGTGGGTCTGTACAGGACAAACCTTCGGAAGCACAGCTCTGAAAGCCACTGTGGGTGAAAGCCATCCTGACTTCCCCGGTTTCCTCTGCAGCCAGGCCCGCCTTGGCAATACCAGTGTGGCTCCCTTAGATGTGTGGGGAGACTGATGCTAGCCCCTTCTGCTAAGCTGGGCAAGGGGACTGTGCCTAGTTAGGGCCAGACTGTTATGAGGACCCCCGCCAACCCCTCAGGGAAGAAAGAGAGGCCATCTTCCTTTGTGTGTACTGTGACACTGCCAGTTCCCAGGGCCAGGGTTGCCTGGTCTGAGTGACCCAGAGCAAGCCACACCACCAGGCTGCAGGCAGCCCACTATCAGGACATGGGAGGAGGGAGTCAGGCTGGCTGGAGAGCAGACTCTCATAGGCATCCTGCTTCCTGAGCGCACCCTCTCCTTACACCTGCAGATGCTTAAGCACTCAGCAACAATACAGCAGAATCTGAGAATCTGTCCTAAGGCTATGGCAAGAGAAGGATTATTTGTGAAAACCAAGCTGGTACCAGGGAGAGTGGTGCCTGCCTGTAATCCCTGCACGCAGGAAGGCTCAAGCCAATGGATTGAAAGTTCAATCCTGGGCAGTTCAACAATTTAGGGAGACCCTGTCTGAAAATTAAAAAATACCAAAAGGCTCTGGAGATGTAACTGCAGAAGCCCTGATTCAATCCCTCGTACTGAAAAGACAAAACAAAATGGCCAAGTATTTTAGACCCCAAATGTCAGAAACTGGCTCTGGTAGGACCTAGAGTAACGTATCAGTGGTCATCAGTTTGGGGCAAAATATACTTTTGCTGCAGTTCATGCCAGCATGCGTGCTTCCTCCAATTGGGCTTTGCCCAGCCCCTGTGGCTTCACTAACCTGAGGGCCAGGGGCGAGCAGTGGGCACAGCGGCTTGTGGAGGCAGAGCCTGCCATTGAGCATATTGAGCAGGAGTTTTCCTGAGGAGCAATAGCATATATTTGGTGCATCCCTGGTGTTGCCCCCACCACCCGGGCGAGCTGGCTTACCCCACTTTAGAAAGCAAAGGGTTCTGATTGAAGCTTCTGGGTTTGCCTTTTGAGTGTTGCCTTGAAAGGATTAGGGCCCAGGCCTGCAGTAGGAGCCTGAGAAAGCATTCTGGTTATCATGTGGCCTGGCGCATGCCCCTTGTGGCTCAACTGGAGGGTAATGGGGAACAATGATTTAGGACTGGGTTCTCATCCCCCAAACTAATCTTTTAAAAGGGTTTGCACATTTCTTCTCTTCCCAGAGGGATTTGTTAAATATGATTCTTAGCAGAAACTATATATTTTTTTAAATTTGTTAGCCACAGTAGAAATGCATAGATAAACAGAGTCTGTTAATATAATGGAACAATTCCATTTTTTTTTCTTTTTTTAGTTAAAAGAGTTGACGAGACAAAATAAAGGAAACAGATAGGAAAATTCCATCGAGCATGAAATAATACTCTTGGGCTTTTGTTTTTATTTAAACCAACCTCTTTTTCTAAAACAACTTTGTGACTAGGACCATACTACATAATTGCGTAGTGAGTCCAGTCCACATTTGGAGGACTCCAGAAGACAAAGGAACAATCCTACCTTCCTGCAGGAATCCTAGAGCCCTGTGCCGAAGGCTCTTGCCCAGCCTGTGTCTTGTTGTGAGGAGCCCGGATGGCCTAGAATGATGGGAACTCCACTCTGTCCCTCAGTGTCTGCCAGGACCGTTGCCTGGAGCCCCACCCTCCCTGGAGAGCTCACCAAGGTGCTGAGACCCTCACAGGAAATGATGTACAGTTTTTACATAACCTACGCAGTTCTCCTGTGACTTCTAATACCCAACACGTTATAAATGCTGGATCAGTAGTTGATATGCTGTACATATTCAGTATCCATGCAGTTTTTTTCCAAACAGTTTTCATCCTTGGTTTGATCTATAACCCTAGACCCTGAGGGTATGGAGAGCTGGCTGTGACGGAAGCCCCTGCTGCGGGCTGCTGTGCAGCTCTGCCCAGCGTCTCTTCGTTTAGCTGCTGTCTCTGCTCTTCCTGTGCTCTTGCCAGCCCCACAAGTGGCCCAGGCCCAGCAGACAGTCTGACTTCCCAGAAATTGGAATGTCTTTTGTGGGTATCTGAGTAAGATTCAGTCTTTAAAAACAGAAGGAGGCGAGTAAGCTAGCTGAGCTACAGAGCACCTATCTGGCACCTGTTCTAAGTTTGATTCTGGTACCAAAAAGAAAAAAAAATAAACAAAAACCAGAGAGCCTGGCCAGGTGTTTTGGCGCACAGCTATAGTCCCAGCATTCAGGAGGCTGAGACGAGAGGATCAGCAGGAGTTCAAGGCCAGCCTGGGCTACAAAGTAAGCTTAAGGCCAGCCTGAACTGCATAGTGAAACTCAGTCTCAAAAAGACCAAACTAAAACTAGAAGGTATATAGGTAAGACCTGGTCCTCCTGACTCCCAGAAACACCCCTGGGAGAGGCCCTGAGTCTTACTTTGTTTCTGGACACTGAGACACAACACAACTGAACACCCTCAAGTCTAAGGAAGAAAGGTTTACTTGGGTTTACACTTTGCAGAGGCTTCGATCCACAGTCTGATGGCTCCAAGGCAGGCAGCAGGCGAGGGAGAAGAGGCTCAAGCAGGAAAGCGGGAAGAAGAGAGAGATCAGGACAGGAGGAGGGAGAGGCGCCCTCCCTGGCCACACCCCCAGGGACGGGACCACCTGCTCCTCCAGGCTTCACGTCTCAGCATCGCACTTAGCTACAAGCTCACTGCTGGACTAACCCACTGAGGAGTATCCGCCCCATGATTAGGTGCACTAGAAGCTTTGGGGGACATTCAGATATAACCCTAAGTGCCTGTGAGGCAAGCAGGGGCCCTGCCCAGTGCTCAGTTCCCCACCACCCCCACCCCCACGGCTGGATAAAGTCTCGAAGCATTTCTCCACTCTACATCTAAGTGGCCTCTTGGGAGCTGTAGCATTTCTCTCGTGACCTTCAGAAGCACCTGTACCCAAGCCGGACATGGTGGCGCACACCTGTACTCCCAGAACTGGGGGGTGGGGAGGGGAGAGCTGAGGCTGGAGAATCACCATGAGTCTGAGGCCAGCCTGGGATACATAGCAAGATCTTGTCTCAAAAGAGCAAAAGAAGAAAGGAAGGAAGGAAAGAAGGAAGGTAGGTGGATGAAGTGCCGTAGGCAGAGTAGCTGTTGAAAGTCTCACAGAACTACTTTTTGAAAATGTAGGAAAAATAGCAGATTAAGGAAGGATTGGAAGGGAGCTATGCTGCAGCTCTTGCTCAGCTCAGAGCCTTGGCGTGTATTCTAGGTGTTACAGGATTCGCCCCCCTCCTTGTCCTTAGGACATCCATAGTTTCTTTCCCTTCCCTTGTTGCCTTCCACTGATCCACTCCCAGTGTGGAAGGCCCCAGGCTCAGCAACTGCAGCCTTTCCTAGGCCATTTATTTTCCCCAGCTTCGCTGCTTTCCTCCAGAGGAGGCCGAGGATTCTCCCCTGAGGAGAAGGCATCTCTGTCCTCTTTTCCTCTGCCTTCTGCTGTGGGGCCCTTCGATGGTTAGCTCATTGCTTGCCCGGCGTCTGGGGCTTCTCTGTGGCCTGTTCCTCGCTTGTCCTGCCCAGACGTCTGTACAGTAGGAAAAGTAGATAATGAGGCCCTGGCATCAGTCCAGTGCTTGGGATTTAGATTGTCAAATGCTGTGGTATTTTCTTCTAACGTCCACTTTGGAAACTTAAGGCAGCGCCAGATAAGATTCCCAAAGCTCTTGGAACTGTGGCATTCTCCTGTTTGGTTTATATGCCACCCAACTCCTTCTCGCCTTGTCAGTTCTCCAAAAAAAGAGAGCAACGTTTTCATTTTTATGAAGAACAAGTCATTTCCAGAGGTGTTTGGGAGGGTGGGACACTCGCGGTCTATTGGAGAAATGCTAGGGTGCTGTAGAAACGTCGCTGCTCCAAATCTTAGAATAAGGTCTTTTTTTGTTTTGTTTTAGTTTAGGGAAGGATCCACAGGATGTTCAGGGTCTCACTACTAGAACGGACTCATAGTGATCCGCTTGTCTACAGCCTCCCAAGAGCTGGCATTACAGGCATGCGCCACCATGCCCAGTCTCAAGTGCTGTCTCAGCGCTCCCCGGGGGCAGCCCCCTCCTCCCCAGGGCTAGCGCTGGTGGGGGATGAGGAGGGAATCTAACCCCGGCCCCTGCGCCTGCTTGAAAGCGCTTTAATTTGACTGCAGAGTTGGATGTTGTGTATTGTGATCTTATTTTTTTGTTTATTTTGTTCTAAAATTAAAGTATGAGAAATAAAGAAGATGCAGTTTTATACAAAAAAGAAAAGAAAGAAGGCGCTTTAATCCACTGAGCTATTTGGCCAGCCCTAAGATCACTTTAACAGCACTCATAGTTTTACTCTGCGGTGGTAGAACCAGCATGAACTCTGTCCCCAGACACGTCTTGCAGTGCGCAGCACAGTGCTGTAAGCCATCTGCACGCTGGTGGGCGCCAGAGTCCCGGATGTTCCCGGCTTGCAGCCCAGGACTCAGCGCCCCAGGACAGCGGCCCCATCCACCAGCCGGGTAGGGGCTGAGCCTTCCTACGTCAGGGGCCTCCTGAGTGTGGGATTTTGCGATGCTTGCCCTTCTCTGGCTTATTTCTCGTAGCATAATGTCCTTAGGAATGGTCTCACTTGTAAATAGAAGACTAAGAAGAAAAACTGCCCCTGTCCTCCATGAGCCTTGGCAGCTGCAGGTGCTCCCAGTGAAGGCTTGGGCTTGGGGAGCCGGAGAGATACAGGTTTCTGATCTCCTGTGTACAATGGGAAGATGGCATGAAAGATTCCGAGATGGCAGCCGAGGGCCTGCTAAGTGCAGCCTTTGAGAATATGCGTTCTCAGCGCCGCCCACGGCTCCCTGGCCTCAAGGTTAGTGAGCATGTGCCTGGGAGGACCTTGTACCAATCGAGTTGTTGAAGCCTTGCTTGATCCTTTTGTTTTCTAATCCTTGGGAGAGGACTTTATGACATAAAACAAACAATAAAAAAAAAAAAAA
>NW_004524595.1:23073614-23084303 GCF_000260255.1 Octodon degus | reverse complement strand
AACAGCCTGAGTGTCCATCAGTGGCTGAATGGATGAGGGAGGCACAGGGTAACACTTGTCAGCCTTAGGAGAAGGAAATTCTATCATTTGAAGCATAGGTGGAATTGCCGAACTTCATACTAAGTGAACTAAGCCAACCACCCAGATGTAGACAGCTTGTTTTCATTTATGCAGAATCTGAAACGGTGGAACTCAAACAAAGAGTAGCGTAATAGTGCCTTAAGGCTGGAAAGGGTAGGAGGAGGCACAAAGCCTCAACAAAACAGAAGGAACACGTTTTTCTTTTGCTTTGAGCATGTTACGCAAAGTAAAGAGAGTAAAATAGTAATCTATTAGACATTTTGAAATCACCACGAAAGAAAATAAGTGTTTGAAGTGGTGGGTATGTTAATCGGCCTGATGACTCTGCATTATATTCATAAGTGATAATGTCCTTTAAAATACAGGAAGGGCGCAGCTTGGAAAGATATGTCTGGGATTTCCGGAGCCAGGAGGCTCTGTGGGGGAGGCCTCGGGGAGGGCTGTGTCCTTGATCTGGGAACTGGAGTGAAAGCTGCACAAGGCCTTGTCCTCCTCACTTATTACCCTTGAGCCTGCGCAGGGCCGGGGGCCCATTCTTTCTTGGAAATGCTCCTCCAGCTCCACAGGGAGCTGCTCTGGGCTCGAGTCCACAATCATGTGAGGGGAAGGCTTGCTGTCCTGGGGGACACTTGCTCCTGGTGCTGCCTCCCAGAAAGTGCTCCCCTGTTGGCCTCTCAGGCCTCTTCCCTTTGATGAGTTTTGCTGGCTGGGCACAGTGGTGCAGACCTGTAACTGCAGCAGTTGGGAGGCTGAAGCAGAAGGATCTTGAGTTTGAGGCCTAGGCTCTGTAGCAAGTTCAAAAATAACAAACAAAGTTCCTTCATTTCTCTCCTCCTGATGGAGTTAGATTCCAGGAACAGCATCTGTGCTTTGTCTTCTCCAAAACCTAACTTTCGTTTGCTTCATAGATTGCCCTCCTAACCTCTGCAAACTGGGTTTATTTGTCTTGATGGATGAACCAGTTCTAACTCCTGTGTCCTATTCAGCTCTCTTGGCAGAGAACACCGGAAGATAGATTTTGCTAATGTGTGTTTCAGGAGGAATTTGTTCCATGCTTTCCTGTCTGGGCTAAGGCCCATGGGCGAGCCAGAACCTGGGGCTGTGGTAAGCCTCTAGCGTGGGCTGAGGTCCCCCAGGAGTTCTCTTCAGGGTGGCTTGGGATGTCCCCACATTCCAGAGCAGGGCCCACCGTGCCAATCCAAGACCCAGGGGAATCGGGGAAATTCTTGCCTGGATCCAGCCTTATCTTATTTGTCCACATTTCACTCCTGCAAACTGGAGCCCTGCCTGCAGCAGAACAGTCTGCTGACCATCTGCCTGGGAGGTGCATCTCGGCAGCCTTGCTCAGCGCCTTCCTAATCCCAGGCTCCACACCACACAGACACAGGCTGAGCCTGCTGACTGCAAGCAGAGCAGGCTACAGGTGTGGATTGACCAAGTATAGGAGGAGAACGCATAGTTCTGGTTCTTTTCCTGCCCTTACCTAGGATTGAGTTTAGGCAAATGTGTAATCCTTCTGGGCTCGCCTATAAATTGAGAGTGTGGATGGATGGATCTCGGCCACTCGAAATCTGAAATTCACTGCCTGTCCAGTAACTTGAGCACGTCAAAGTACCGACAGGGAAGCACTTGCTCCCCACAGAGAATCTGGGTCGTCTCCCTGAGGAGCAAGAGCTCACTCTGGGCACGGGGCAGCCAGCGGCTCTCCTTTCCTGTTGGGAAACCTTTTCAGCAGATGTTCCTTACTGAAAACCTCATGTGGATGTGTTTGATGTCTCTGTATAGCTGGGGCTTGTGCTCTGCAGCTTATTGCTTTCAAATCTGTCTTTCCCAGGATAGTATATAATTATTCATCAACACAGATTCTCGCATGTGGACATTTTGCTGCTATTTCAGTGTAGCCAAAAATAATAGTTTTATTTTTATTTTTTTAAAGAGGAAAAAACTAGGGGCTGGTGAGATGGCTCCGTGGTCTAAAGCACCTACTTAGCACAAGCTTAGCAAACCACAGGGACCGCTGTTCAGTCCCCCAGCACCACATGCCAGCCAGTCCCGCCCCCTGGTGGGCTGAGCTGGCCACACACACACACACACACACACACACACACACACACACACACATAAATAAATAAAATTTAAAAAAAACATTAAAGAAAAAACTAAAAGTAAATTTCAAAACAAGGTATTAGGAGAGTAACAATGGTTCAAGTTGCCCCAAACTTCCCTTGGCTCTTTCCCACCAGTGACCACCTGGTGTTACACCTTGGAAAGGCACCAATCAGTGGGGTACTTTGTTGAGAGGGCCAGTCTGTCTTTTGTCTCCTGTAATTTACCTGAACTTTTAAATGGGTTCGCTACTTTTTAAAAGCAAATTTTGCCAAGTGTGGTGGTGTAGGTATAATCCCAGTGCTAGGGACACCGAGACAGGATTGCTATGAGCTCGAGGCCAGACTGGGCTACATATATACTGAGTTGAAGGCCAGCCTGAACTACACAGAAAGGCCCTATCTAAACAAATGAAAAAGGATTTTTAACATGTTAGTACATGTAAAAATATAGATTCAGCAACTCTGGCTACTTTCTTTCTGTGGTTGAGTCGGGAAGCTAAGAAGAGCATGCACAAGTGTTGACCTGTTGATACCTACAAACAGCAAAGGACCAACGATCGAGTACGTCACAGCTCATGACAATCTGGGTTCTTTGGCCTTTCACAGTTGCTGAGACAGGCCTGGTGTGACCCTGGAGAGCAGTAGTCGTCGTGTGCCGTGTCTAAACCCCTAGCACTGCAGGCCGACGGGTAGACCATGAGTCCTGCTCCCTGGTGATGCCCCAGCAATGCAGTTACCTTTCTCCAGAAGCTATTAATGGTGTTGCTCTCCAGTTTCTCTTTCCATCTTGATAACTGTCTAGCTCATCTATTTGGCTTCATACTTGAAGCCTCTGCCATCTAGTCTGGCCTCTAGTTCTGAAGATTTCATTTCTTTCTCCAAACACGTCACCCCCAACGAAGCAAGACAGAGCATCTGAGCTATGCAGGGCTGTGTAAAGAGGCACCATGGTACCATGGGGAAGGTTTCAAGTTTGGACATAGAGCACCTGGGTTAGTGTCCTGGCCACACCACCCGCAGGCCATGTGACTTTTTTACAAGGTGCCAGACCTCCCTCCCTGAAACACACTTTCTGTATCCATAGAATCATTTGTCTGATTGACAAATTTGGGGGGGAACCAAAGTTGAGTAATAGCTGTAGAACTTTTCTGTGGGGTCTAAAACCCCCATGCCAATGTAAAGCATAGCTATATGCACTGAAGATGAGCCCCAAGCTTTCCTTCATCTTCGATCTCACCACCTGGAATTTCTTCCTGCCCGTTTGCCACCTAAAACTGTTTCTTCTGAGACAGAGCCTCACTAGGCAGCCCTCGAATGCATGGTCCTCTTGTCTCAGCCTCCCCAGGAGCTAGGATTACAGGTGTTGCCTCCTTGCCCAGTTTACCGTCTTTAACTTTTGAGAAGCCTCATTTTTTTTTTCTCTTTTGTGAACTCAGCTCTCATGCTCTCACTAGGAGCATTTTCCCTCCCTCTCTGCTACAGGGATCCTGCCTTCTTCATGTCCCATGGCTGTGTGGGCAGGCACATTAATTGGCCAATGGCATGGTTGTCCAGGGAGTCTGGCTCTTTTTTTTTTTTTTTTTTTTTTTTTTTTTTTTTGTGGAACGGGGGATTGAAGTCAGGCCCTTGCGCTTGTAAGAGATTTCTTATCTTTAAGAGTCAATTCCACTGATTTACTGACTACGATCTCTCCCCAGCCCACCTCTGCCTTACCTGCCTTACAGAGTAGCTACCAGGCAAGAGAGCTACCTGCATGGCGTCAGGAAAGGCAAGGACAGGCTGAGGGGAGCAGGCATTTTTGGGTTCTAGGTTTCAAGGCTGATTATTTTTCAGCTAGGTCTTATTGTCAGAGAAAAGAGTTGCACTAGAAGGAAAACCTGTGGAGGAGGATGGTTCTCCAGGGGACCCGAGCCTCACCTGACCTTTAGGGTACTTGCCTCACCCTTGGGGCTCTTTGCATGTTGTTGCTCTGGTAGAAGGGCTGTGTCATTACCTTTATACCCAGTCTACTATAGAAAGCACAAAAATCACTTTCCTTGTTTCCTCCTAACTTGTAGAAGGTACTCCCTAAAAAAAAAAAAAAAAAAAAAGGAATGAATAGCTCAAGTAAAAAACAAAACCCTAAAAGAGAATGTACCATAAATTATAGAAAAATAATTCCTGCCTAGAAATAGCCAAAGTGCTAAAGCAAGGATTCCTCATGCTTTGAGCAGCACGGTTCCACCACACACCCCCCACACACACAGGGCCCCTTCAACTGGGGTACCGGAGCTCCTCTTCCTGGCTCCTATTCCTCACCTAGCAGGATGAGCTCAGTGTGGTCCAGGCCCAGCCTGATTAGAGCCAGTGTAACTGCTGCAACAAAAGATGAATACAAAATTCAATAGCAGGTCCTCCGATCCTGTGACCTGAGAGACCCTGCTCCCTACCTATGGTGACACTTAGCACCTGCACTGTGACTGAGCTCCGAGCCAGCTCGTTTGCCACACCCACATCCAGCGCCTCCTGTGGTGTGCACTTCCGGTCCACCATGCTGTCTTTCAGTTGTGCTGGAACGAAGTCGGCCCCCAGTAGCACACACAGCAGTACCTCATGGGTGCCCAGAACATGCATGCATGTGCACGCGCGCACGTGCGCACACACACACAGGAATTAAACCACAGGACAGAAAGAGGGCTTTCTGTTCCCAGCTATGCCTTAGGGACAGCAATAGAAAAGATAGAAAATGAAAGAAAAAATACTGAATCTACTGAGAAACTGGGAAAAACTCTTGAGAGCAGCCAGCAAAGCGTGAATACACAAAGGGTCTGCCTGGGGCCACAGGACCCAGCTTTTGGGTCTAGAGCCCTCACAAAAGGGTACAGAAAATAACCAGAGGGGACAGCTGGGAAGGGAGAAGCCTGAGAACGGGGGTTCAGTTGTGCAGACTGATTCATGTCCGGGGCTGCCTGCCAACACGCAGTATGCATGTAAGTTCTCCCTGAAACCAAGACTTGTGCCTGAGGGGGACACAGCACCAAGTACCAGGCTGAGTGCCAGCCTGTCTGCCTCCTCACCCTGCACTGGCCTGGGACGCAGCTGGGGCCTCGCTTGCCCACAGAGGCCCCTTTCAGCCTGTCCTTGCCCTACTGGGGTCGTGAGAGTCTGTCCCAGTGGAGAGGTCATCTGATGAGACTGGATTAGGGGGACCCACAGTGAGACCCTGAGGTTGTAGGTGGGACTGAGGAGCTTCACAGGTGGAGCCATCTCCCTGCCTCATGGTAAGGCAGGAATCATGGTAGAAGAGGGCCAGGACTGGATGGCCCACAGAACCAACAGGGACTCAGCACTCCTGAAGGAGGGGCAGGAAGACAACTGTGTACCACCACATGGTCTAACAGTGATGCTGAGGAAGAGCACCCACCTAACCACTACCGTTGAGGCGGTTGCTGTTTCCCCAGGCCACATACTGGTTTCTCCCAGCTGCTTTGAAGACTGCAGCCTCCTGAGAAGTACTTGGCCTTTCCTTCCGGAAAATCCATTATTTCCCCCAGTCTGCCCACCTCTCCTCTTTTCTGGTTTCCTGCCTGTCTGTCTCCCTAATCATCTAAGCATGTCCTGCCCTGAAGCCTTGTTTTAAGGGAGGCTTTCTTCCTAAGGAGTTTGGAAGAGGGACCAGTGCCAGGCGCCACACCCAGGCCAAGAGAAACAGGCGGTACGTCCCAGCCATGCTTACTTTTCTTTTAAACCTTCCCTGTTAACTCCAGTGTGCAGCCAGTTCTAGCACCCACTGGTACCCAGTGGCCAGGACTCCTCTCATTGTTTCTGTGTCCCGACTGCCTGTCATTTCTGCCTCTTGCATGATGTCTTCCAGGTAACTCATCTATTACTCTCCTGCCCAGGCAAATCCCACAGCTGGCTTCCAAGGCTTTGCCAGGATTCCCGCAGTGGGACTCTGGTGTGGACAGTGGTGTCAAGGGAACGTCTAGGTCACAGGAAGCTGAAGGACCTCAGTCTTCTACTAAAGACCCATCATATCATGCCCCCTGCTCCTCCACAAATGCAGGTCTTTGCCTTCTCTAGTTTTCCAGAATGTTCTGGCCACTAGGTTTAGCAAGGCCAACCCTCCTGACATTGAGGGCCACCTGAGAATCCATTGAGGCCTGCTGCCCAGGTACAAGGCTCAAGGACATCTACTTCTAGACAGACTGCAGCTTTTTGTGCAGGACTCATGTGAGCCTGCAGGCTCAAGAGGCGTCCCCCTTACATGGGGCCGGAACCACTTCCTGATGCCAGAAGATGCCAGGCACTGGGAGCCTGAGTAGGAGAGGGGTGGGTGCAGATGTAGGGACACAGTCTTCAGAGAACTCACTACCTGCACTCCTAGGAATCGCAGGATCAGGTGTGACCATCCCCATGGTTGGCAGCTGGTATCCTGCAAAACTTCCCCACCCAGCTCAGTGCCTGTGGAACAGGAAAAAATGACCAGAAATTTGAACACATTGGGTTTAAGGTGAGTCATAGTCCTGACAGCACAAGCCCGTGATCTGTGGAGTATTTCCAAGGCTGTGGGATCCAGAAACACCCAGGTAACTAGGGAGTGTCCCTTCAGAAAGGCAGCCTTCATAGAGGATGCTCAAACCAAACAAAACCAGGTCTTAAATCTAACTTGTGTAGACATCAGTCAGTCTGGCGGTGTAGGTTTCCAGGTTCTGTGGAGCTCAGTGGAATTAGCTCACCCCCTAGGTGTGCTGCTCACACAGGCCCAGGTGAGCTCATCTGCCACACACCTGGCAGAGGAGAATGCCCCACCACACCTGCTCGTGGTCATCATCAGCCTCCTCCAAGCCTGGTCCAGCATCACATGGGACAGAATCACCTGAGGGTGCAGAGTGTACCTAACACTCAGACCCTTGGTCAGTGGCCCACTTCTTGTGCTAGAGTCATATAAGAAAGAGGAAGAGAACAAGAGTTCATCAAATAGCATTTGATCACAAGCTCTGTACTGCAAGAAGCAGCTTTCTGTTTGTGTTCCGTAGTCTGCTTAAACCTAGGGAGGTAACTACAAGCTCTTGCAAAAATCACAGTCTGAAGCAAGACATCTCAATACTAGGTCTGCTCGTGAAAAAATAGATGGATACACGATGAGATTTTTCAGCATCTAAGATTGGGGCCAAATGGGGTGTCCATGCGGCCTACTGAGTGCTTGTTTCTCTTCCCCTTCCCCTCTTCAGCTGATGCCCCTGAGACTGTGCTAAATTCCCATACCAAGTTCCAGCTGCTGCGCTACCCCACCTCTGGAAGTCCCCAACATGACTTGGCCTGGCAGATGGCTGTGCTCTTTAATTAGCTGCACAGTTACTGCTTCCCCTGATTTAATATCAGGATGCGTCCACTTGTTTCGTCCCCTGCCCCCTCTTGGCCATGGTGCCTTCCTACTATTCTTTTCCCATTTTGTACTTTTGTTTGGTCCTTTAATGTGTTATGGGAATCCCATCTCAATGTGGAGGCTTTTGCCAAGTGATCTGGACTCCTCGTTCCCCACAAGGCATCTGAAATCTCCCTTAAGCCCTCCTTGCCCTCCTCAGTCTCAGTGCTCATGCTCAGGACGAACTATTCCAGGCCCAGCATCCAGCATCAAGATGAACACACTTTGCAAATCTTCCCTGATGCGGAGACGCCCTTCTGCTCAGCAGTTAGCCATGTTAACAAGTGCTTAGTAAGCCCTGGAATGTGAATGATACAGCCCAGCAAGATGCAGAACTCCAACTCTTCCCGCTGAGACTTACTTTGAATGCTAGAAGCTCAGATGAGTTTGTATCCTCTGGTCATATACTAATTGATTGATTGATTGATAGGCAGAAGCCAGGAAGCATTGCTAATGAGAAGAGAAAGTCAAGTGAAAGAGGAAAGAAAATTGTGATGAATAATCTTCCTGCCAATAAATAAGAAGTAGCTACACGGAGACTTTGGCTACCTAGCCTTGTGCCCAGCACACTGGTGTTTTCTCAGCACTGTCCAGCAAATCATGCTGTTGTTCTCAACTTGCTGCTGCCCCTGCCCACTGCATATGGTCCTGAGCTCCCCCTGCTCCCCAGGAGTATAAGGAACAGTGGATTCTAGAGTTCCCGTCTTTGTCTGACTCCTCAGAACCTGGCTCCTCAGTCAGCCCATCAGGGAAAGCACTAGAGAACAGTGATGCACCAAGCTGTGTAGTATGACTAAACTCAAGGACTGCAGAGAAAACATAAGTAGGAGCCAGTGCTGTGAAACAAAGGGAATGGGGACTATAGTCTATCTTGAGGACTTCCTATAAAGAGAAGATATAGGCAAGAGGTGAGCAGAGGGAGGACTTCTCAAGGCACAGAGCACATTGCATAACCAGAGGCTCTGGAAAGGAGATGAGGTGTTGTGGTAGGAAAATGACTGCGGGGACAAAAGTAGGCTTGGGGAGAAGTGAGGAAGAATGAATTGGTAGGGTGAAAACTCAGAGATGACAGATAATCAGGCAGTGATGCAAAGAAATGTGAAGCTGATGGAATATTGGAGAGCAGACACTACTGAGAATTTGATTTCTGACCACATCTAGGTTCAACAGACTATGCTCACCTTCAAGGTGGGACTCTGTTGACATCGCCTCTGTTCTTTCAGATTAAAATCTTGGCTAATGAGGTGAGGCCTTTAAAGTTCCACTTTGCCCATCCCTGGGATAGTGAGCTGGGTTATGAGTCCCGCACATTGTGCGTGGACAGATGAGGAGGTACTCGAGACACCCTTGCATTAGGCTGAGGGCTCCAGGACCAGGCAGTGGAAGCTCAGAACCTCAGCGTGTCAGAGATGCAGGCTGGGAGTTCATACTGGGTGTACTCACTTCCAAACTCAAAAGGCCATCAAGAGCTGGAGAGGCTCAGTGGAATAAGCACTTCCCTGGCAAGTGCAAGGGCCTGAGTTCAATCCCTGGTTCCACAAATAAATAAATAAATAAATAAATAAATAAATAAATAAATAAAAGAGCTGGAGGGAGGAAAGAACAGGGGTGGGGGGATGGGGGGACGAGACATAAAAAGAATTAAGATGTGTCATAGACATAGAGCAGCTCCCCATGATGAATGTACTTGTTAGGTACTGCAAACATGGACTAACAAATGTCGGGATTCATTTGTCTCTTGGTGGTCCCCAGAAAACAGCAAGGGGATTTAAAAAAATAAAGACAAGACAAAAGCTGAGGTCAGTTGGAGGCTTCTTTACTGGATGGGCAAAAGGACTAAACAACAACAATACAGGTATTTATTTAACTGATTTTTTTTTTCTTTTTTCAGTACCAGGGATTGAACTTGGGACCTTGTACTTGCCAGGCAGGCACTTACGCTACTGAGCTATCTCGCCAGCCCAGGGCATTTATTTATACTCTTGCAAAGTTAGTATCACGAGACACAAGATTGCCTAGTGACTAATAACTGAAATTGTCCAGGCTGAATGCTTTTCGCAAGACTGAAGTAGCTTAAGGGCTGACCAGATAGTTCAGTGGACTAAAGTGCCCGCTTAGGCAGAGTGCAGCGGCCAGGTTCGATCACAGGTGTGCTGTGCCAGCAGGCACGCTGAGACAGCAATTGAGACTGGGCATGGTGGTACCCACCTATAACCTCAGTGCTTGGGAGGCTGAAAACAGGAGGATCACTATGAGTCCAATCTACATAGTGAGACCCTGTAGACCCTATGCTACCTACATTTTTGAAAAAAGACTAAAGTAGCTTGATTGCTTTAGGCACCATGGCCTTGTCCTGCCTTCAGATATATGACCAATTTCCAGCTTCAGCTGCTCCCAACAAATAAAAATTTTGAAAAATTTAAAACCTAGATAATACCCAAAGCCAAGCATTCTGACCCCAAGAGAGCTCTGTCCTCTCTTTCTTAAATAGCCCGTGAGGGCATCTCAGGCCATGGCTGGAGAGCACCTTAAGATGAGGAAATGGCTTGCATACTTCTTTAATGTCCCTTCCTGTGTTTTTTATAGGATAACAAATTTTAACTCTGTCCTGTCTGCTACAACTTTATGTAAAATCAGGTTGAATCAATTGCTGGTAAATTGAAAATTCCACTTCAAAGTCTTTTCTTCTTATCATTTGTGTTTTGTGAGAATTGTCCTTCTTTAGCCTCTTTAGAACCAAGTGTAATATTCCAAATTTAAATCCATTTATCTACCATCTTCCCTTTCTGTATTCTTAGTGATTTCTCAGGACACAGCTGTGTCCACAGTACAGCTGAGTATTCCTGAAATAATACAGTACCCCGTGGACCGTCTGCCTCGCCCCTCACTCGAGGCAGCTTGAGGTGGAGCCTCTGCAGGAGGCTTCTCACCACTTCTGGGCGGCGCTGACTGATTAGGCTGAATTTCATTTTCCTTCCAAACTTAGAACTTCCTTTCTTACTACAGCTTCACTTAGGGTCTGGCTTTCTTCATTTTATTTTTTCCTTCTCTTCCTCTACTTTCTCTCTCCTTATTTCTTCTTTCTCTTCAAAA
>NW_004524595.1:23067105-23073246 GCF_000260255.1 Octodon degus | reverse complement strand
TACACAGTTGGGAGTTACAAAAATAGGGGAATAAGAATATGAACTTGGAGGCTAGCCATGGATTACTGGGGAGAATTTGAAGGACCAGAGGAGATTAGATGAGAACTGAATTGTGTAAGATAAGTAAAGGGTAGCCTAGTTTGGAAATAGCATCTGAGTCAGAAAAACATGGTGGCTTTGAGTGCAGAGAGCCTGGGGCCACTTCTCCCATCAGCCACAAAGGAGCACTGTGGACAGCATGGTGGTTTTCTAGAGTTGTCTGAGTGACCAAGGGACAAAGAGGCAGTGGCCAGTCGGTCATTCTATAGACAGGATGTCTGCTAGACAGATGTTTGAGCAGCCTAAAGTCCTGTGGAACAAGACCAAAGATAAATAAATAGCTGGCAGGACAGAGCCTTCTTGACGTGAATTGCAGGACCAACGAGCCTTCTTGACGTGAACTGCACAGTTCACAATGACAGGAGGCACTGAGATCATTTTCAGACGGCTGTGTGGGGTGATGGTTTTCTGGAGTGGGTGGTGGGTGCAGGATATAGTTGTCATAAGAGCCCATAACATTTGCACCCCTCTTATTTTCATATCAACCCTGTGCTTTGTGTCCCCATGGGTCATGGTGTCCTCCACTCTATCCTTTTCATGTATCATCGATCATCTTTCTGTACACTGCCATGTTCTGCCACCCTCCAGAGACCTCCATTCCCTCTGAGGAGTTCTAGGCCAAATAAGAGACACAGAAGTTGGCAGAGCCCAGAGCTAGATGTCCTGCTCACGTGGTTCTGCACAAAGTAAAGAGGGTGAATGCTGAGCCCCTGGGGACTCTTCCAACACAGAAAGTCAGGTTGAACCCAGCCCGCCTCCAGCTGCTCCCAGAGGTCGGTTGATCTCTTTCCTGTTTGATCACTTACTGATCAGGCTTCCTTTGCAAGAGATCACACATCAAAACCCAAGGCCATCATGGAGACTGGCTCTTGGCAGCTGGGATATTGTTGGCTAAACTTACCCTTGTGTTAGTAATCCAGATTTTGCTCAAGGATAGTTGAAGCCTACCAGTCTGTGTGTGTGTGTGTGTGTGTGTGTGTGTGTGTGTGTGTGTGTGTGTAATCAAATTTAGGACCTTGTGCTGAGCTATGTTCGCACCCAAGGATAGTTAGAATAACCCAGGGCTTAGGAAGCACCATCCTCCAACTCCTTGCACATGGGTGTCTCTGAGCAGTGCAATGTTAAGTCCCACACACAGCCTGGATCCAGGCCAGACAGAACCATGCACATCTTTGGAATAGCCCGTTCTCCTCAAGTGACATATGTATTCCAAGGGTTCAGAGAACAGAGAGGCAACTCACAGCTGGCTGTGTCTGCCTCTTGAACCCCCTGGGGATGGTTCTTATCCAAAGTATTCTGAGTTAAAAATGCTTCTGAAGAAATCTTGCTTCTCTTGGGATGTTTTGTTTCTTGGAACAGGGCTGAGGGGAGAGAAAGATCTACCCTCTGTGAAGTGCTTCGGAGGTGGCATAACGAATTGCTAAAGTTCACCATGGTTATTGGCCAAGGAGCCCCAGATAGAAGCAGCAGAAGGGGGTCTGGGAAGAGCGCACACATGCCAGCGGCTTCCCCACAAAGGCGCCCATCAGGGAACCAGTAGGAGCAGGATGAGCTTTTCCGCAGGTGCTTCGGAAGGGAATGGATGCCCTTGGGGTTAGCGTGGGGGTTTTTAACTTAAACCTCATAGTTTACATGAAAATAAATTCAAGATGGGCCAAAAAACTAACTGTAGAAAAGAAAACGTATGTACAAAACTTACTAAGAGAGCCAGAAGCTTTTTCAACATGATTCAAAAACTGTTAGCAACGAAGGAAAGACTTGAAAAGGTAAATGATATTAAAACTTAGACCATCCTCTTAACATTATGCTGTGAAGAAAACACACAGCTGTCCTGGGGACCCGCGGAGCTGCCCTGCGTGGGTGTTCCTGACCCCCACCCCCCCCCACCCCCGCTGCAGGCTGAAGCCAGGCCCAGGCCCCCAGCCTCCAGTAAAACCTCGCGTGCTGCGTGGTGGGGGGGCAGCTTTGCTCCGTTCCCGCTGCTCTCAGAGCCAGTGTGGGCGCCCAGGCAGAGAAGCCGGGTGTGGAGGCTCATGGGCGGGGCGAGATCCTTGTGAGGGGCTGGGAGGGCACAGCTGCCTCCCACCCAGGCCCAGGCTTGAGAGAAGCACAGGTACATTAGGGGCTTTCAGCACGTTTGGTTGCTTTGCACACGTTCTTACAAAGGAGAAAAAAAAAAATACATCCCAAGATATTTCAAAAATCTGCTGCTATTACTTGAGAGGAGTGGGAAAGTCTCATACCCCAGGGTCATTTCCTTTCTGTTTTAAGAAATGAATACGCTGGAAATAGCCTGTTGCAAGAGGAGGACTTCATGTCCTTCGAATCTGTTAGCTCCGGAAAATTTTCCAGGCAGGCCTGAAGGCAAGGTTGTCCCCTTCCCAGGACCCATTCGAAATGACCCTGCGGCTAGAGTCTCGGCTGGGCCGGAAGCCCTGGGCAGCTGGGGCTGGAAGGAGGAAGGCGTCCGTTGTCCGCAGGCTTTGGCCTTGGCGGGGGTCCAGGCTCTGGCCCCCCAGGCCCTGAAGATCAGACTGAGCAGTGGGGAAACAGGGCTCAGCCAGGGAGGAACGTGCGCTCAGCCTCTCCTCCCACGGAGCTGTGGGAGCCACACCCCACACGCTCCTCCCCGCATTATCTGGCAGTTTCAGGACCCAATCAGAGCTCGTGTAAGAGGGTGCGCTCGTTCACCTCTGAGCAAGGTCCAAGGGACTGGAATGCAGCGTCTCTCCGACGTCTTTTGCACAGCACTGGGATTGAGCCCTGGACTCTCACACTGAACAACGTCTCCGACCCCTTTTATTTTCCTAGGTTTAAGACAAAGTCTGAGTCAAATTGCCTGGGCTGTGCGCAAACTCCTGACCTTCCTGCCTCTGCCTCCCTCTCCACCTGGGCTCACAGGCATCCCTTCCACACCCAGCCAGTATGATCTTATTTGGGCACTGGTCTCCCTGAGGTGGATCAGGGCAGGAGTCAGCCACATCCCTTGTGGGGCCACACAGCCTGGGATGCAGCTGCTCCTTCCCGCCATGGCCGCCCCAAGGCACCCCGAGACAGCGGGTGTACAGGTAGATTTTCCCCGATGTTTAAACATGCAGAGCTCGTTCTTCACTGGCAGCCTGTGCACATACAGCTAAGGGGCCAGGTCTGGCTCAGGGACCACAGCCGGCCAAGCCCAGGACAGAGCCGCCTCTGAAGCAGCAGCTGCAAGGATCCCGAGCAGGGCCCTGTGAACTGCAGGGAGTGGAGGTGGAGAAGGGATGGATGTCCAGGTGAGGGGCAGAGCAGTTCCCCGCCTCCCCACGCGGGCAATGGACGCTGGGAAGCAGCCTCTCCCAAAGGCATTCGCTGTTCTCTACCAGCTCTCACCCAACCTGCACTATAGAGACCCTGAACCATCCCTGACCCCAGGCCCTTCTACTGCGATATGCTCCCAGGGCCCTGTGTCTCACTTCCTGCTCCTCTGATCCACCTCGGGACCCGCAGCTTGACACCCTAACCCTAAACCTACCCAAAGCGGAACATTTGTCTCGCCTGAGTACTTGGCGCATTTTCACATAATAGCTTTGAATTTTATTTTCTTTTCATTTCACAGTGAGTGAGTGATTGTTTATCCTTCTCCAAATAGACATATTGATAAAAAGAAAGACCAAAGCATCTTGGAACTAAAATGTCACTGTACTAAAGGAAAAGTCCCAGATGATGCAGAACAGCTGGGAAATTAAAACCCACTGAAGCATGGTTTGGGGAAGCAGATAATTTTGCTAACAATGGGGTTTTTCTTCCTAAATGTTTTTGGTGGTTTGCGTGTTCCAATGAATGAGCCAAGCCACTCTTGAGGGTACATGAGGCCGTGGTGGCTTTGTGCTAGGCCAGACTGTGCCACTGAGACTCACAGGACTGCATGCTCTCTTACAGGTCCATCCATTGTGACACCTCCCAAGGACATCTGGAATGTCACCGGCGCCCAGGTGTACCTGAGCTGTGAGGTCATCGGAATCCCAACCCCAGTGCTCATCTGGAACAAGGTCAGTCCATGATGTCAGGACCTGACCAGTGCAGGACCCAACTGCTGCCCAAGGCCTGCTGCTGCTGGGGCCACGCCTGTGTCCACTACAGACTGTGACCACAGCTGTGGGCCAGCTGACCCACCTGCTTTACACAGCAGCACCCTGGCCCAGACCTCAGCAATCAGAGTTATAACAACGGTGTGTGTTGGTGTGTACAGTGTAGTGTGACGGTTAAGAGATCGAGTAGCGAACCAGGTGTGGTAGCACATCTCTGTAATCCCAGCACTTGGGAGGCTGAGGCAGGAGGATCACTGCAAGTTCAGGGCCAGCCTAGGATACACAGGGAGAACCTGTAGAAAGAAAGAAAGAAAGAAAGAAAGAAAGAAAGAAAGAAAGAAAAGAAGTTCCTCTCTTTCTGACCAAGAAAGCCCCCTCTCAACAAACGCATGGCCACAGTCTGCCACTGGAGTCCAAACGCTTGGCTGATCCTCTGGGACCCCTCTGCCGGGAGACCTTATGCTCTCCAGCAGGAGCTGGGCCTGGCTGAGGGGGGGGGGGGGGGTAGGGCTCTGCATGGCTCTTCCTCTTTCTTCTCCCCCTGCCTTGGTTTTCTGAGACAGGGTCTCGCAGTGTAGTCCAGGCTAGCCTTGAACTCCCTATGTCATCCAGGCTAGCCTTGAATTTAAGGCTGTCCTGCCTCAGCCTCCACCAGGCTGGGATTATAGGCCTCAGTCACCTCGCCCGTCAGATTAAACAACTTCTGGGACCCCAAGGGGTTCTGAGCCCAAAGATTGGAACCTTTCTAGAGCCAGCTAAAGAAACTCCTATCAGACTAGAAGGAGCATAAATCAAGAAAACACATGTGCGCACAAGTGCACGCCCGAGAGGGAAACAAGTGGGGCGACTGCAGGCCCAGGAGCAGCAGGATGTAGCCCACGACAGACCTCCCAGACTGAACTGGTGGGCGACCTTGTACTCAGCGCCTCGTGCCCCACCCCTCGCACAGCGTCACCCCAGGGGTACCGCAGTCGCCTCGCCCACAGCCCAGCACAGCCCATCCCCAGTGGAGTGAACTCAGCAGGAACCTCAGGGCCTCCCACCGCCAGGGAGCCCAGCAAGCGCAGGAGGGCAGCAGCGCTGGCCTCTGGCGCCCCCTCGTGGCCAGTGGGGGAGAGACACCCCACCCCACTCCAATGGCACAATTGTGTTTTCTGTGGTGCCCTGGGGTGGAAAGATGGTGAGGCAAGTGAACGGGAACCCACAAACCTGGATTTGCTCCTGACTCGCCTGCCACCTGGAAGAGTGGGGCCTGCACCCGCAAGTTCTTGCAAGAGGAGAGGACACCCCTATGCCCCGGCAATGGCCAGACCTATGCCCACATCCGCCTGCCCCTGCTCAGCCGTGGCCCAGACCACTGTGTACGCTCATCCCCCAACTGAACGTCTGCAATGCACAGTCAGGGCCATGATCACTGATGGCTTCACATCCAGTGTGAACACAGAACTGCTTTGTATGAAGGGAATGCTGGACTCCTCGCTTTGCAAACAGAAACTGCTAAGCCTGTAATCGCAGCACAGGGGAAGCTGAGGCAAGAGGATGGGCACAAGTTCGAGGTTCCTGAGTGAGGCTGTCTCGAAAAAAGGAGAGAAAGAAGGTAGCATTCAAGCATTCTCTCCATTGCTTCAGGGCAATTCTTTTTTTAATTATTAAATTCTTTAAGTAACAACTTTACTTCCTAGAATTGGCGAATCTAACCACCTGACTTCTAGGAGTGTTTGTAAATTTATAAGACTGTAAGATTTATAAAGCCTGGAGATGACCGGGGCCCTCCGGATCCTGAATAGACCCAGAGCCCAGGCCCAGCGAGTGAGTGAGACAACCCGGGGGACCACCGGATCTTGAATAGACCCAGAGCCCAGGCCTGGCGAGTGAGTGAGACCACCCAGGGTCCGCGGATCTTCATTCGACCCAGAGTGCAGGCCCAGAGAGGAACCCTTCAGCAGAACTCCCTGCAAAGAGGCTAGAGGCAAGA